>NW_010298738.1:0-13971 GCF_000700745.2 Antrostomus carolinensis | reverse complement strand
TTTCCCTAAATTGACTATAAAGAGTGTAAAATCTCTCTATAAAGAGCCTGGCACTTAGAAGTCAGTTCTTTTTTCAGTAGAGATTTGTGACTTTTCCTGCTCTGGCAGGGGGATTGGACTAGATGATCTTTCGAGGTCCCTTCCAATCCCTCACATTCTGTGATTCTGTGACTTTTAAGCCAACACTTGTATGTTTTGCCACTGTAAGTATTCTGTATGTACCACAGCACTATGTATGTCATCCATGGAAAGCTCACATCAAGAGGGAACTCTTCCACTTGTAGAATGAAGCACAAAACCAGTGATGTAAGACTTAAATTAAGATTCATCCTGAGCCTTCCTGTGATACTAGTCTCCTTAACAAGTTCTTAATAAAAATCCATTTATTTTTGGAAGATCTGTGTGAGGTTATTAGTTATCAAAAATTGTGGATGCTGTGGAATGTAGTTTCACTTACATATACTCTTATACTAGATAACTACGGCATAGTTGCAGAGTAGTTTGAACTGCAGTCAGACAGAAAAAAAATTAAAAAAAAAAGATCAAGACTTTCTTGGGTTTTTTTAATGACATTGTATTTTTTTAGTCAAATTTGTTGAAATTTCTCTGGTGAGCTCTGCTCTGGTGCAGCTTCAGTGCCTGTCAGCCATGGTTGTTCAGAGTAGTTGTATTGCGTGACTGTACCAGCATTTTAGTTAAGCTAGTGTGCTCTCTGCTGATGTGAAGGTTTTATTCCAGAAGACTTGTTGTGGACAGCGAGTTAATTAAAGTGGTGCAAAAGTCAATAAAGTATTTATACATTGATAGATTCTCCCCAGAACATTTGGAGAAAGGTTGTAACCATATTTGTTAGCAAGTCGTGAAAAGCAGGTTTTGAGGCTGATGCTTTAGGGGAAGCTGTTTTTCATACCAGCTTTGTTGAAGGGCGACGTTAGTATTTCTTTCAACTCTTATTATTGATTGAGAATCATATGATTTTGCTGAAGTATTTTTGCTGATCTTTCAAAGAAACTGAAACTCTGAGCACTATTATCAAGTATTGCCTTAATATAGCTGTGAACTGTCAAGTTCCTACTTTTCAAATACCATGCTATCAGTTTAAATCTGAAGCAATCTCAGGAGGAGAAAACAAATCCACAGCAGTTTCTGATGTTCAAGGACCTGGGGATTTAATTTTATTCTTAGATTTTTGTTTGTTTGTTTGGGTTTTTTGTTTGTTTGGGTTTTTTTAGGAAATGGGATGTGGGAAAGACAGCTTGCCCTATCCATGTAGAGGCACAGTCAGTGCCTTTATCTGCAAATGTGTTGCTTGGTAAATTTCAAGCTTGGCTTAAAAAAACCAAAGCAAAACTACAGTCAAGCACCAAAGTGAATAATTCAGAGTGCTGCCTAACACCAGATAAGGTGGAGTGAAGGTAAATAGTTTCCTGCCTTTTGTAGTTGATTCTGCTGCTTCATATCAGTCCTGACTTAGATGCTTAAATAACTGTCCAAGGTTATGAATTTTGCTTACAGTGATCATGTGGCGAGGGGGTGATTTTGTTCCCTTTTGTTGTTCTCTTCTAAAAAAAAAATAAATAAAAGAAACTTTTGTTTTATCTTGTAGTTCTTAGCATAAAGAAATGAGGAAAGGAAAATTGGTGTAGGTAGTGCATATTTGAAGTTTATTTTCTTTTACTAGATGTTGTTTTGCAGGAGATATAAAATAGAGACTTATACTTGAATAAACACAGCATTTTGTGCAGTCTTTTGTATCACATAATGGTTTTTCTTGTAAAATCAGATTACAACATGTTCTAAAAAATAGGATACAGCTTTTAGGAAGAACCATAACTCTTTGTTGTGGGAGTTTGAAGTTTCCTATACAAAAATCACTTCTTCAGAGTCTTAAAATATAGTAGCCTTTTATTTTCGTTCTGTCTTTAATTTTGGGGTAAAGCCAACAGTTGTTTTGTGGTGCTCTATTGGAAGCTAACCCTAGAGTGTCTGTGGAGCTGTTGGGGTAGGGAAGAGAAATCTTTTGAATTGTTTTGAATTTCCAGCTGTGTTGCTGGAAAAGATGGCATTCACTTTCTGTTGTAGGCATTTTGGACTGTGGTGGCAGCTCGTAGGATGAGTGGTGGTAGCAGCTGAAAGGAGGACAGGAAGAAGCCAAATCATGATTGCACGGCCATCAGGCGTGGAACATGGCAGTGTCAAAGCCTATAGGTTTATTTATGGACAGTAATTTGTGTGTGAACACAATGGGCAGCAAGAAGCAGTCAAGGAGTCATCACAATTTTCTCTTACCATGCATAGATTTTTGTACTCTTAGTGATTAAATTTCATTTAATTAAGTTTTTAATGTGTCAGATGGTAACAGGTTTCTGAGGAAGGACATCCTCACCCTTCCTCTGCCTGCCAGACACCAACATATCCAAATCCATCCCTTAATATTTGTATTTTCAGTGTTGGTGCTGAATGGAGATAGAAAAGCAACGTGTGTTGCTTTGCTGGGTGGAAAATTATTGAGATGTGTCCGTATAAACATGATCTCACCTTCTGGCAAAAGCATATCTTACATTGCCATATATAGGCTCTGAAGCAATAAGGAGGCTTCAAAGGCTGGGCTCAGTTGCCTAAACATGGCATTTAGTGCCAGTTTACACATGCCAGTGTGTCCAGGCTGGCCAGAGAGAGCGGGCGCCAGCGACACATGAGTTATGGGAGCCCTGTGCCCTTCGGGAGGAGCAGCTGCACGGAGTGGGGGGAGTGCTTCACAAGGCCTAAAAATAGCACTGGATGTATGTGTTTAGGTAATTCTTTTGCATTGTTGAGGCTTTGTGAAACCTCATTTGCAATGCTTTCGTATTGGTCTTTGGTAGATTGTCTTTTTCTAGCTTAAATTCATCAAGTAGCGCTTCAAAAATCATGAAATGTTTTAATTGACAGCAAATCACAGTCCTACCAGCTTTATTTCCTACAGGAAACTTTCACATCTATAGTTGTGAACACTGCGAGAGAAAGAAAATTTGCCAGCGTTCAAAAGACACATCCTTCCTTTTAGCGTAGCAGATCTGCCCCTAATTACAACTGTGTGGAAACTGGAATAGTTGTAGATGTGCTACTCCTGTTGTGGTCAAGTAGGTACAGTGGAATTGCAGATCTTTGCCAAGCAGGATCCAGTCTAAGCTGTTGCACACAACTGATTAAAAAGGAGAAAATGGAAGTTGATACGTGTTATCACAGTGAATTTAAAAGTGAGTTACCAAACAAATGAAAATTTGTACGCGACTGGGTTGATTTTGAAAATTGTCTGAAGCCCTTGAAAGTGCATTTTCCATCCACTTCATAATTCATTGTATAAAACTGAACTTGGATGGTCTCTTTTAAACATCACGGCAGAAATGTGGTGTTTTTGCCCAAGTTTGTAATCATGCTTGTGGAGAAGGAGAGAAAGAATACTTTCTATACAAATGCTGTGTTATTTTCATGATACTGAGATTTTTATAATGGAGTCTTGCAAAGAAAGTCAGATATGTGTTGTTTGGGTTTGTTTTTTTTTTGTATTAAATTGAAAGAAAGAGGCTTACTACATGAAGCTTGACAGGTCTCTCTTGACATTTGACCTGAAATGTTTGCAAGATTTTATATCCTCAGAGCAGAAATGAATATGAATGGGTTGAAAATTTATGCTTACATAATTAAATAATGAAGATTCTTTGGCATTACGTAAGATACGAATGCAGGGAAGCTTATTAACAGTGCCCTACCAAGGCTTCTTTGTATACTGGAGTAAATTTCATACCTGTAATTAGAAAAATAGATATTACATTTATATTTTGGAGGACAGCTTTTGATATTTGTGTATTGCTAAAGGTTGAGTTATGGGTTGAATGAAGCCTTTATGCTGTGTTTCATATTAGCACTTTTGGCTCAGTTTAAGTTTTGAAACATTAATTTTGTGTGTGTGGTGAGCATTTTTTTTTTATTTGTTTGCTTGTTTTTAAAGTTAAGTTAGAAATTTAATGATCATAAATGAAGCCTTTCTAGCATAAGTTGTTGTAGTATTTGTAAAAGAAGAAATAACCTTCATGATTATCTTGAAACTAAACATATTTTGTCTCTGCATACTTAAATGCTGCATCTTATTTTGCTTAAACACTTGATGTTTTGAGGAATTCCATGTAGAGGAATCTTTATATGGTAACTGTGTAAATAGATACATATCTAAATATAGTCTTCATTCCTTTGACAGGACTAATCTTTGCATTTGTGCTTCTAGCAGACCTCTTTTGGATGGTTAGATTTCATTATTGAGGGATCAATCAAAAATTTAGAAAGTAGCACTGATAAATTGGGAACCCTGGAAATAACACTTAACCTGAAGAGTCAGATTTTTTAAAAATCATTTTTAAGTAAAAGGAAGCAAAGAACTAGCAGCCCACAAGTATGTTCATTCAACTCCATCCATTTTCTGCTGTTACACTTTATAATACAGCTTCTATTTGTGGATGAGTATATAGTGATTGTTGAATGCAGGCAGTTTATTCAAAAGACCTTTATTGTTCAAACTAAGCTGAAAACAATCTGTAGGATAAAGCTGTGACCTAGTTCTGGATTTCCATGCTTTGGAAAGCATTATGTTGCCAAATCTGTGCACGTGTATGTCTTTGCTTAATTCTCATTCCTTCTCTTTGACTGATGATTAATAAATTATTTTTAGGTTAATAGTCGCATATCTATGAATAGAATGTGCGAAATATTCTGTTGAATGTTAAATTTTAGGGTCTAATTTTTGTGGGAAGAGAATTTTTCACCCAGTGTAACATACTAGAGAGAAGGTCAGCCTACCTAACTCCTGCTGGCTCCGAAGTAAGTGTCGTGCACGTTTGTAGCATCAGCATGCTGTGTATGGAGGGAGAATTGATTGCCTGATCTCCAGTGATCAGTATTTGAATTCTGTAAGCTTGGTAATGTTCACATTTCTTTTCAAGGAATGGTCAAGTCTGTAAATAAGCAGTTTATTTTAAGACATGTAAAAATATTCTAGATTTTTTAGATTAGAATGAAGGATTGTGGTTAAGCATTTATGTTCTGTATTTCGCTTTGCTTTTGAGCTGGTGAAATATGGGGCTGTGCTGCTTTTAGTAGTTGGTTGTTCTCTTCTTGAGCTTGATTTTTTTTTATTTTTTTTTATTTTTTTTTTATTTTTTTTTGTGGCATTGAACTTCCTGGTTAAGAGTTCACAGGACTGACAGACATTTATTTGCAAGTTTAAGAATAATCTCTAATACAAAACAATGTTTTCTGAGGAAATACCTTCACTTTTCCCTATACCATATGGAAAGGTTAAGACTTTGATTTATAAAGTAATAGAAGAGAATTATACTCGTTATTTAAAACAAACAAATCTCCTTTCCTCCCAAACCCTGTGATGTAAAACAAAGGTTATGAAATTACTCTTTTCTCTGTGAAAATTGGGTGTGGTGGCATGGCATTACATGGCAAAGGCGTGTGTATAGAAGGCAGCTTGATGGATATATGAACAAGGGGAAATTTTGTATTGTTTGGGGTTTTTTCCTGACAAGCAATATAATATTCAGGCATGCCCCTAGCATTTTTGCTTGGCATGCGTCTGACTTTTTTTGCTTGAAGGACAAGAAAGTAACCCTAAAACTCCTTATTTTTCTGAGCATGGTTTTGTTTTGTTTTGTTTTTTTTTTCTCAGCCAGCAGAAATGTGGAATGGGATAAAACCTATAGAAATATAGTTTTTGTTCTAAACATAAGTGTATATTCTACAATAAATGCTTAGTTGTGTTTCATTTGAGAAATATTCTAAGACTATTTAAATATTATATCTCAGTTATGTTAAAAAATTCTAGTCGGAGACTGAAGCAAAGACCAATTTCATAACCCGTGCCACCATCTGTTAAATACACCAGAAGCTTATTTTTTTTTCTGGATGGGTTTAGCCAGCTGTCCATTTTGCACTGTTGCCTGGATGGAGGCGTGCATTTAAGAATAACACAGTAGGATTTCTGTGAGTTGTCAAAAAAGCTTTTTTATTTTGATCTGAAAATCCTTTCACTTGTCTGACACTTCCTTATATTTAGTCTCTGGCTGAGGAATGTATTTGAAACTTTTTCCCTGTTGCACTCCTCTAGTCTTTGCTTGCATCCTCTGCCATTTAGGTGTGGAGCTGCTCCACAGGAGAAGACATGGGCCTTCTCAGGGAACCCTCTGCCAGGCCTGGGGATGTGTTTGCTACCAGCAACCCCACGTCTGTTCTGATCCTGCTGACATCGAACCCAAGTGGCATTTAGTTAATCTGTCTGGCACTCTCCTTTCTTTATCTGACCCTGCGAGAGAATGCAGCTTTTTGTAGCTTTATTTTCTTTTAGATGAGTGTTTCAGGCTGGTGATAGAAACCAGTAGAGTTTACTGAAATAATTTTCCTTTTTTTAAATGTTGTCTTCATGATAAATAAGACTTATTCAATAAAAGTGTCAGGGTGACCTGGCAGATTTTAGTGATACGTTGTTATTACGCTTAATTATAGTTTATATAAGGGCTGATGGAGCAAGTTAAAAATTTGGTATTTACAAAAGTCTGGAAAGAAAATTTTTGCAGGTCAGTGAATCATTCTATTCTGCTGTGCAGTTTGCAGCAAAGCAACTTGTATTCAGGAAAAAAAAATGCAGAAAATGGTTTAGAATTAGAAACTATCTCTTAACTGACTGAAATTTAGAGCTGACTTTAACTCTAAAAGTTTTAGAAATTTGTTTTCTGACTTCCACAGGAGTTTTGATTTTTTTTTTTTTGAAATTGTAAAATAATGCCCAAGTAAAATCTAGCAGAAATCAGTTGAAGAAGCTGAGGCCATGCACTGTATTTTCTGATTTGAATTTCCATGAAATATATTGTGTGCTGCGTCTGATCACTCACACTTAGAATGGTAAAGCTCCTTTTGTTGGCTCACTCTGCTCTGTCAAGTTGAGATTGTTGGGTTGGGAAAGGATTCGGCCTAACTTCATGTGGAAAACCTTGTTTATTTATTCATCACAGAGTTAGCTAGAGGTGTCAGCACCACTTAAAAACATGAAACCTCTGAATTCAGTGTTGCCTCCAAATACCCCAGTATATCCTCCTCCTGTCCAGCTTCGTTTTCTCATCTTCTCAGAGGAGCAGTTTTGGTGCATCTCAATGGAGTAGCATTTTGCTCTGTCTCTGGAATGCAGATAAGCATATGAAATGGGAACAAGAAGTTGTTGCCATTGTATGGAGGACATCTGTGATACTAATCAAGCTATAGTATCAAAATATTTGAAATGCTTGCTTTTCTTATATACATGTGTCAGTTGGATAAACTGATCTTGAGAATTAATTGTGTCCAGTCTCTGCTGTTTGCACATGGTTTACTTTGGCTTATCTTTATTGGCCCAGCTTATCGTAGGCTTATTCTAGGAAGATCAAGGACCTCAAATCTATGCTTTTAAAATCTCCTTTGCCCCAGCCCTTGTCTTCATAGTCTCACTGGAAGCTTTGTAGCTAACACCAGGATATATAAGGTGATTGCCAGACAGTCCGTTTATCTGTGTTCCTGGCAAGTGGACAGCCAAACAAGCACTTCATGTCTTTATTCAAATGTTCTTATGAACCAGTGGACAAAATTGTGCTATAAACTCTGTTTTGGCAATTCAGTTTCTCCCTCTACTTTCCCATCTAGCCATTATGTCTATATGTGACTAGCCATGTAACGCTTGCCCTCCACTGGCCATGTTTCCACCATTTCCTTACAGTAGGATTTAGTTAGTGGTCATACAGCTGAAAGAGGAATTGGCCACTGAGTGATTTGTTGGAGGAGTAATCTACCAGAAATTCCCCCAAAGCTTTTTCATATGTCCAGCTTAAAACCACTGGTGATATTAGGTTCACTAGATCTGACCCAGGCAAAGGGGAGAAAGTGGAAGCATCCCTTTCGTCAGTAGCCTGCATTCACACCAGTCCAGATGTAACAGAAGATGCAGTCGCTTTATGAGAAGACAGGCTGGCTGGATGTTAGTGATCCAAGCGTGCTTACGTTTGTGTAATCACCAGTGGCCTGAGACAATACCAATCTCCAAGGAGGATGGCAACAGTGAACGTAGCTTAAAGGATTAGCTGCTTGTCAGGCAAAACAGAAGCACTCCTTTAATTATTTTTTTGTGTGTGTGTGTGTGAACTGAAAGGTAAAAGGAAAACGTACATGAATACCTAAATAGTTTTCATTTTAGATATTTGTTGCTGTTGTAAACTTCAGATGGAATTGAATAACCAAGAAGATAATTAAGGAAATAAATTTCTTCCATTTTAATACCTTTTTGATGCAATATTTCCTCACTCATTTCTCACATTCCTGGTGCCATATTTATCAGACATTAATCTCCCTACTGGAGGTGCTTTGTGTGTGTGGGGAGATAAATCAGAGGAGCAGTGAGAAATCTGTAGCAATAAAAGTCCTTTGGCCTGACAGAGGACATGAGTTTTAATAAGAGGTATAATGTGCATGTGTGTGGGAGGCATTGGAGGTGTTCACCTATCCCTGTAAAATGGGGTTTTTGTTTTGTTTTGTTTAGCCCTTCAGCTATCAGTTGTTCTAGTGAGATAATAACATAAATTGTTAAGGTGGAATAAAATATTTTTTCCTTTTTAACTCTTGGAATCTCATAGAAAATTTGTGAGTCAGAAGCTGATATACAGAGATAGATACCAAATGCACATTAACAGACATATACAGAATTATTAGTTGGGCTTAAGGCTTTTGGGAGGGCTGCCAAACATGGTCTTTGAAGCTCTACTCAGTTTAGCAGTGCCTTGGTATATGGTATGTGTTTAATACAAATGATATTCAAAAGTAAGAAAATCCATGTTTATATATCTAACCTTAAGAATATATATATATATATTCTTAAGGTTAGAAGAGATCTCTGAAGGCTGTGTAGCCCAGGGCAGAGCTGGCTGTGATGGTGGCTCAGAGCAGGGCTAACCTCAGACTTCAATCATGTTGCTTGAGTTCTGACTGTGTCCAGAGGCTCCCATTCCACCAGCTCTCAGGGCCAGAGCTTGAACAGAGCTCCCTGTGCCAGAGCTTCAGCTGCCTTCCCTGGGAGGGTTTGTCTGCGGGTGCAGTGGGAGCTTCTCTCGCTGTAGCTTGTGACCATCAGGATGGTACAAAATACTGTTAAACACTTTAGCTCTTTGAATAAAAACTTGCAACCAAAATACATCAGAATTCCTTGTATTTTAAAGTCTATAAGTGATTGATTTGAAATTTGTCGCAGATAGGGACCTTGCCTGTGCATGGGAGTTTGAAGAGATGGCTGTGAGGTTTTTTTCAAAATAACCTATTGCTCTGCATTTCTGATGTCTCTTCGTTAGGGTATTTACCCTCATCCATAGATGGAATGGTTGTGGTTGTATAGATTTTTAGTGAAAAATGGGCTTAGGTGAAATACCAAAAAAAATTTATCCATCTCAGTTATTTAGGTGATAGTAGGAAAGAGAAAGTAAACTTATTTTTTGGTTGAGAGACTTAAGAATAGCAAGACACTCCAATTAAAAATAGATAACTAAACAGGAACAAAGAAAAGAATTCTCCCCAAATGCAAAACAGGCTCTTGTATGTGTGAAGCTTTGGAGAAGAGCAGTTGATAAGATTTTTGTAAGGCAAAAACAATAAAATAAGGAAAAGTTTATTCTCTTCCTGTTGTTTTTCATAGCAGGAAAAAGTACTGTAAAAGTGCATGCTCAATTTTATGCTTTCCCTTCCATTTTTTGGGGGTCAGAAGTTAACCTTTTTTTCCTTGCACGTACAGTAACCTCTGTTTTGTTCACTCATAAACTGTTTAATGTGTTGTGGGTTGTTTGGTTTTTTTTTTATTTTAACTTAATTTTAAGCATTCAGGCTACTGAAAGAAACAAACAGAAAAAGGGGAAAAAAAGACACCATCCAAATGTCTTATTTAATTGGAATGGTGTCAGTGACACTAGAAGTGGTGGAAAAAAAGTGCAAATTGTGCTTAACTTGTTCTCTAAAATGCTACATTGCATGTGTTTCATAAATTTTTGAAGACAGATACTGCAAGAGAGATTCTCATCTCTGAAATACCCATCCTGGTGGAATTTGGTACTAATTGCTGGAAGGGAGGAAGATTCTCTGGAATGGAATATTGCTCTTTGCTTTAGTTATGGAAGATGAAAGGGGCATCAGTTTATGATCTTGTCCCTGGCTGGGCAAACATTTGATGGTTACTTCACTGTCCTGTGCTTTAGTGTGGATGCTCTACTTGGGTGTCTGTGCTGTCACTATACCTTGGGTTTTGTGTATAACAGACTCTTTTATTTGAATGGCTTTTATTTGAATGGTTCCTCTGGCTTTATTTATGAAAAACCCTTCAGTTTTCTGAAATGTGATAAAACACAGCTAACATTCTTAGTTTAATCCTGGAGGCCACTGGGACCTGTGCTCCTCCCATCCAGATAGTGTCACATGAAACGTACAGTACCTCCATCTGCACATTATCAAGCAGTGTCATCTTCATAGCAGGTTGTGAAATTGCCAGGTAATATTTTAAATGATGTGACAGTATTTTAGTTAATGTTCTTCACTTTGTGACTGCTTATGTGTGTCCATCTTGCTGTCTCAGTCTAATACCCAAGTGTAAACAGGAAATGAGTAAATGAAGAGAAGCACATCTGTAGTATTTACACATCAAGGGAATGTGAATGACTGCTTATACCCAGTGACTTCTTTGATCAGTGGAGGTTTACAGGAAGAAAAATATCCATACTTGTCACTCAAAGAAATAATTTCATTACTGGAAATAAAATTATGACATAAGAAAACACCCAAACCATCTATAAAGCTTTGTAGAATCAGTAAAAGGTTTGGGTAGTATTCTAGGGAAGTGAAGCTTCAGAAGATCTTAATTTTAATGAAAATGATGCCGTGTTGTGTTTTTCTCCCTTCAAATATAAGCCATGAAAGGAAAAGTTCATACTGTTTTAATGAATTTTTAAAATGACCTTTTCATAATCGTAGTAGTTACAGGAAGAAATAATAAAAAAGCACAAAAAATACCTTTAAATCCCAAGTGACTTTCTGAACAGATATTTATTCCCTGCAATATGTTTGTCTTTCTAAACAGATTCAAGAGTTGATTTATTAAATTTACATTTAATTCTCAGTGCCAAGAGAGGATTATGAGTAAAATGAGAATAATTTTTAAGTAGGTTTATACACTGACAATTGAAAACATTCTGATACAACATGCCTTTCTTTCCTGGACTTTTGCCTTGCCTAAAAGTCCTAGAATCCCTGGTCTGGCTGTGGGGAAAAGCTATGTTAATTCAGGTATAATGTAGACAGCCATATGGTAGGAGAAGAAACAGAGGGAATTTTTTTTTTTTTTTTTTTAATTAGATAAAAGTGGAGATACTGTAGACTGCAGTGTCCTACAGTGCCAGCTGGAAACTCTGCCATGCCCTGTGCCAAAAGGCTGAAGCTTCCCTTTTCTGAGCTTTCTTCATCAGCGCTTTTTACAAGTTCCAGTTCCTCTAAACACAGGGATAGTCCATCCCAGTAATCAGGAAAATGAGTAGATGAGGTTAAACTGGGAACTCATGGTTGGATCATTAAGCTTACAAGGTAGTGCTTAATAGTTGGTTTCCTACCTGCAGGTTGGTTACAAGCAGACCAGACCCACAGGGATCTGTTGTAGGACCTAGATTGTCTGATAACTTTATCAGTGACCCAGAAGAGAAGACAGACTCAGTAAGTTTCTGAACACCAAACTGCAGCTGCAGTTGACCTGCTTGATGGTTGGGCTGCCATTCAGAGGGACCTAGGCAGGCTATGGGATGGAGCAGCAGGAACTTCATGACGTTCAGCAAGAACAAATTGTGCCTGGGGTGAACTAACCTCCAGATGCATGCTGGGGACAGTCTGACTGGAGAGCGTGGTGGGCCAGATGTGAGCCACCAGTGTGTCTTGGCGAGGGAGAAGGCTAATGGCATCCTGGGTGATATTAGGAGGCGTGTAAATCGGGGAATTAAGGGAAGTGATTGTTCACCTTTACTCGGCACTCAGTAGACTGCATCAAGAAGACAGTGTCCAGCTTTGGGTGGTTCTTCCTATACCACACTGAAGAGGAAATGTATTGATCAGCTGCAGCATGTTCAGCAGAGGCTGCTGAGATCGTCTGGGCTGGAGCACTTCTTCTGTGAAGAGAGGCTGAGGGCACAGGACTTGTTCAGCCTGGAGAAGAGCTGGCTTCGGGGAGACCTAACACCAGCCTCCTAGGACTCACAAGGAGTTACCTAATAGATGGAGCTAGGCTCTTTACTGAAGTAAAGGTGGGAGAATGAATGACAGTGGTTGTAAACGGGAATGGGAGAGGTTTTGAATTAAGGGGGGTAAAAAATACTGTAAGAATAACTGATGGCATTATGGGTTTTTTTTTATTTTTACATTCATCTATGTGAAACTTTTTTGACTCATTCATAAACTTGCTGCACATCTTTAATGTTCAGGTTTATTTTCCTCTAGCTTGTTGCTTGATAGAGGAGTCTTCTGGTCATAACAGTTAGTAAAAGAGCTTCCTTCTTTTCCTGAACCATGGTGAATTAAACAACCCTGTGCAACTTTGGTGGGTGTAAATTTTATCTTTATTGGGTAGCCAGCAGCATATGTTGGTAAGTAAAGATGCTTCATAAATTGTCCAAACCCTTAGGTTGAATGACTGCTTTGTTGTTAATAAATTACCTTGAAATAATTTTTAATTAAATCAAAGTTAAGGTAAAATTCAAAAACATGCTTTCTTTATAATATTTCAAGTAGAAAACGTAAATGATGTAAAGAACACAAATACAGAAATGGAGGAGAGGGTTATAGTTAATAGATTAGCATTAAGATTGAATCTGGAAAACCTCTCTCTTGTATCCAGATGGTTTGCCATATTTTATTTCTGAATCCTGAAAGGCTGTGAACACATTTAATCTCTCCCCTGAAACATCTTAATTTATACTTCAGATAATGTCTTCCGCTGTGCTGACACAAGAACCGTCTTGCTTTCTTGAAGATGGAATTGCAATTTTGTTTTATCAAGTGTCATTTTCAATTGTTTTTGTCCTGCTAATAACAATGAAAGACTTAAAACTGCTTCTTCTTCCTTCTGTGCCTGCTCTAATGTCTATAAATCTTTGAGAGAAATGTAATCTTCAACTAGATCATCTGTGTCCAACATTTGTTAAATAACACACTTGTTACTAATATCTAAATAAGATAAATGTATATATCTCACTATTGGCTTTAGATTTGGGACCAGGTGTGGCAATAAATTACAGCTTTAGGGTGATAACGGATTTGAGGTAGTTTGTCCTTGAGGGATACTGTAGCTTTATTCCTCAAGTTATGCCAGGGGAGGTTTAGACTGAGTATTACACAGAATCACAGAACTGCCTCAATTGGACAAGACATTTAAGATCATTGAGTCCAATCATTGACAAGTCCTCGACTAAACCATGTCCCTGAGCACTATGTCTGGACAACTCTTAAATACCTCCAGGGATGGGGACTCCACTGCCCTGGGCAACCCGCTCCAATGCCTAAGAACCCTTTCAGTAAAGAATTTTTTCCTAATATCCAATCTAAACTTCCCCTGGCACAGCTTGAGGCCATTTCCTCTCATCTTGTCACTTGTTACTTGGTTGAATAGACCAACCCCCATCTCCCTACACCCTCCTTTCAGGTAACTGTAGAGAGTAAGAAGGTCTCCCCTCAGCCTCCTTTTCTCCAGGCTAAACAACCCCAGTTCCCTGGGCTGATCCTCATAAGACCTGTGCTCCAGACCCTTCACCAGCTTCGTTGCCATTCTCTGGAAACACTCCAGCACCTCTGTGTCCCTCTTCTATTGGGGGGCCCAAAACTGAACACACTACTCAAGATGCA
>NW_010298737.1:0-4992 GCF_000700745.2 Antrostomus carolinensis | reverse complement strand
TGAGGTCCCTTCCAAGCCCTACAATTCTGTGTGTGTTATTCTGTATGTGATTCTTTGCACTCCTGTGAGCTAAATTAAATGCTCAGGGCAAATTTAGGCAAACTTTTTTTTTTTTAATGTACAACAGAATCTGAAAGTGCTTTCAGTCAGGAGAAATGTAAATATCAGAACTTGCTCAATTGCAAAGACTGAAAATAATGTAAATATTTAATGTAGTGCATGACTTTGCAACATATTTATAAGGTGAGCTGACCTCAAAAGTTTCCTTAGCTACATATAACTAAAGAATAGCACCTTTTATCTCATTGCAGTTTAAGGAGAGCTCGTTGATGCAGAATATTTTTAAAGTGTATGTAAACAGTTTTCAGGTATTAAATCTTGGTCTTAATTGTAGGGTGTTATAAAATCAAATGTAACTTTAAGCAGGCCTGTTTTTTTTTTTTAAATAAAAATATGTTTAAATAGGAAAAAATACTACCTGCTATAAAGCAGCAAATGTTGTCCATCCTGTTAGAATTGTTTAAAAATGCATCAGTTTTATAGGTTATTTTGGCTCATGTAAATTAAAATTTATCAGGCTGGCTGAGGCTGGTGATGCTGATAGCCTGTGTCCTTCCATCCAAGGGACTAATGATCTGGCAGTTAGATAATGAGTTTGGTGTGGGCTTTTCTAGTGTGGATTCTGGTGGAGCTGAGACAGAGAGGCCATTTTTCACCTTGGCCAGGGAAATAAGAAAGTGTTGTGGGAGATGACAGACTGGCCATGAAAAGCAGAGGCTGTTTCCTTGAGTCCTGGGGGGATCAGAATCCCATCTTCTCAGCAGGGGCTGGTTGAGCAGGTTGGAAACCAACCTATGTCTTGAAGAAGAAGAAAATGCCTTGTGAGAGTTCTAGGGGTTTGTGGAAGCAAGTTGGCACAGAGCCCACCTGTGTGTCATGTCTCTGACTGTGGCTTGCCTCTTCTACCCATGCCCCCTGCCATCCAAACTCATCCTCAGCACCTTCTTCCCCCTCCTTCATCTGCAAGGAACATCCCGGGCAGTGGGTTCTGCAGCAGCATCAGCCTGTGGCTCTCTGAGATACATGTGAAGCAGGGAGGAGAGGTAAATGGAGCAGCAAAGAGGATGTATGGGTCATGGAGAAATCTAGCACCAGTTCATATGTCCTTTACACAGCAGAAGCAGCATTGGTAACATCTAACACAGCTCAGTCACACTTGTCCCCCTGAAGCTTGATTCACTTTTTACACTGCTAATGCAAAAGCAGGTGAGTAAATGGTCAAGAGGAAGCGATAGACTCAAGCTGGGTTAGAATCATAGAATCACAGAATGGTTCGGGTTGGAAGGGACCTTAAAGATCATCTAGTTCCAACCCCCTGCCATCAGCAGGGACACTTTCCACTAGACCAGGTTGCTCAAAGCCTCATCCAGCCTGGCCTTGAACACTTCCAGGGAGGGGGCATCCACAGCTTCTCTGGGCAACCTGTGCCAGTGTCTGACCACCTTCACAGTGAAGAATTTCTTCCTCATATCTAATCTAAACCTCCCCTCTTCCAGTTTAAACGCATTTCCCCTTGTTCTATCACTACCTGCCCTTGTAAAAAGTACCTCCCTGGCCTTCCTGTAGCCCCTTCAGGTACTGGGAGGCCGCTGTAAGGTCTCCCCGGAGCCTTCTCTTCTCCAGGCTGAACAGCCCCAACTCTCTCAGCCTGTCCTTGTAGGAGAGGTGCTCCAGCCCTTGGATCATAAGGGCTGGAGTTGTTCAACAACCTATCAGTTTCCTCTTGAGCTGCAGTATCAGTTGAGGCCTTTGCCCTGGGGGCCGTATTTCCTTGGGAAAGGCCAAGAAGATTGTTATGTCTGGAGAAAATACTGCTTTTCTTTGCAGACATTTCTCTTTAAGAGAAAGGTGTTTTGAAGAAAAGTTAAAACTCAGCATATTAAGCCTGTCTCAAATGGATGTGTCACTTTTATTGGAATTCTAATTAAATGTAGACTCATAAAAAAGTATACCTTCCCAATTTAAATATGACTGGCTCTCACGTCTATACGATTCCAAAAGTTATGACGACAGATTAATGACTAGGCTGAAAGTCTGTCATAACCTGGTAGGATAAAGCTAATCCAAATTGACTATATGCCATGATTTTATGACACAAAGTTATTGAAAAGTACAAGAATAATTAAGTGGAAATATAATAGAGGAAGCATTTTCTGAGCTCTGGCACTGTGGCAGAGCCTGCCATCTGATATTTTGGTTAGAATAGCAGGTCTAGAGTAGTAACACATTTTTATGCTACTTTTTAAAGAAACTGTGGCTCAAGTAGTCCATCACTGAAATTCATTCTGAAAAAAAGCATGACGGCTTTGGCAGTTATAAAACAGAGGTGCCTTGTTTAACTGGGTGACACTAATTATAGGTAAGAGCTTTATAAACACATTCCTTTGTTCTCTGGAAGCTGCACAACATACAATGAAATTCTGGCATAACAAAAATGTCATCTATAAACAAACAGAAAATAACTGCACTTGTTTAATTGAACACAGATAAAAAAGTAAGTTAGAAACACTTAAGTTTATTTTTGAGGCTTTGTTTTTTCTTTGAACAATGCTATTGAAAGGGTCTTTGGATTACCTCCATCTGTGGCTTTCTGTGGTGTTACAGGGTCAGCTGTGCACTGGTAGAAGCTAGGCGGCTTCATAAACTCAAGGTAGCAATTTTGGTCCAGATCTCTGTGTCTCATTTAGACTGGCTACCGGTACAGTGCAGATGCTTGGTCTAATGATGACCAAAATCAGAGACGGCATAGTCACGTCAGCATTATGTTCTGCCTGGGCCAATACATCCTAGTGAGAGGCTGGACTCACAGCATACGTGTGGTTTCGGACAGAGCTAGGATCCTTGCATGGGTTCCGTACCCCTCCATGCAGACACGCCAGCAGAGTTAATGCCAGATGGATTTGCCTGTCTTGTGCCTTTCCAATGCACAGGGCAGACGTATGTCAAGTGATGTCGCTTTCTGACTTTCCAGTTTTTAAGGAACAGATTAGTTAATTGCAAGTATTATATAAACTACATGTGAGACTCATCTCTGCTATCCTGTATGTCTGAAACCTGCAGGAAGCCCAGCGATGCTCTTTCTCCTGAGCTCTCTGTAGCTGGTGGAGGGAGTGGTGCTCTTCCAGAGGATGAATTACCACACGAGTAGTAGACACCTATGCTGTTGTTGCTGTGTTGCTGTTACAGAACAGTTTTTTAGTTACTTGAAAATGCATCAGGTATTGTAGGTACAACATGCTTTGTCACTACTTTACACACCCTTTATGACATCAGGCCTTATTATATTTCAGATACTTTAGTACAAATAGTATTTAAATAGTGCTGTCCTGAGTAGGAATGTAGAACCAAAGAAGCAATCTTAAATGTAGAGGTGTTCTGGGTTGTGATTAAGAATATGTGTTCTGCATAGGTGAATTATGTTTGAGATGAGTGAGAGAAATGCACATAGTGGAGGTCAGGGTGGTGGATGAGGCTCCCTTGGCAGGTGCTGAGGCACCATGGAGCTGAGCACAGCATGAGCACCTGTAGAGCAGGCTGGACTTTGCCCATGAGGCCAATGGTTTACCACTTCTTACCACTTCTGCAGAAGGGCTAACTCCAAGTCACTGTGAAAAACCTCCCTCCCTCAGATCCACCTCTCATTTCATCATGTTTTGGAAATCCACCTGCTGACCTCTGTGGTGGTGGTGGTGAAGCAGCACATCAACAGGCAGTGGGCTCCTTGGACATTGTGGGTTTTATGAGTGTGAATAAAGGTGGCTGTGGGCCATGTTCATGAGATTTTTGCAGTTTACCTCAGGGGACAGTTTATCAAGGGTGGTTTTAATGTGTCCTTGTATTCCAAACCCCATCCTAAAGGCCAAGCTGTGTTTTAATAATTTGGGATAAGTTATTGTAACTGCTCTCTTGTACATAGCATGAACTCATAGAATCATAGAAAGGTCTGGGTTGGAAAGGACCTTAAAGATCATCTAGTTCCAACCCCTCACCCATCAGCAGGGACACCTTCCACTAGACCAGGTTGCTCAAAGCCTCATCCAGCCTGGCCTTCAACACTTATAGGGAGGGGGCATCCATTCCAGTGTCTGACCACCTTCACAGTGAAGAATTTCTTCCTCATATCTAATCTAAACCTCCCCTCTTCCAGTTTAAACGCATTTCCCCTTGTTCTATCACTACCTGCCCTTGTAAAAAGTACCTCCCTGGCCTTCCTGTAGCCCCTTCAGGTACTGGGAGGCCGCTGTAAGATCTCCCTGGAGCCTTTTCTTCTCCAGGCTGCCCCAACTCTCTCAGCCTGTCCTTGTAGGAGAGGTGCTCCAGCCCTTGGATCATTCTTGTGGCCTCCTTGGGACTCATTCTAAGTGTTCCATGTCTTTCTTGTGTTGTGGGCTCCAGAGTGATCTGGGTATTTTCACAAGGTCATGTTGGCATCAGCCATAATTCAGTAATAGCCCAACTGTGCTGTTGACACCACTGTGGGCATTGGTAGCAAGTTGCTTTCCTTCAGCTTCTCCTTTCTGCCTCCCCATCACATCTGCTATGGCTTTTCTCCCTCTGTATTGCACTGAGGAGCCAAGCCCCAAGCCTAGCAGAGAAGGGTCATAGAGTCATAGAATCATAGAATTGTTTTGGTTGGAAGAGATGTTTAAGATCACTGAGTCCAACTGTAAACCTCACACTGCCAAGTCCACCTCTAAACCATGTCCCTAAGCATCACATCTGCATGTTTTTTAAATACCTCCAGGGATGGTGACTCCACCAGCTCTCTGGGCAGCCTGTTCCAATGCCTGATAACCATTTTGGTGAAGAATTTTTTCGTAATATCCAGTCTAAACCTCCCCTGGTGAAACTTGAGGCCATTTTGTCTTGCTCTATTGCTTATTACTTGGGAGAAGACCCATCTCTCTACACCCTCCTTTCAGGTAGGTGTAG
>NW_010298736.1:28426-36389 GCF_000700745.2 Antrostomus carolinensis | reverse complement strand
TTGCTGAAGGACTTTCCCACCAGCCCTTTGCGGGGGGCCTGCTGCCGGCCGCAGCGTTTTTAGCGTAACAAGAGTTACCCCAGCTTTCAGGAGAGCTGAAGTTCAAAGAGTGCGGGGAGGGGGGGACTCTGTATGGCTGCAGCTCCTGTGGATAACCTGGAAACGATCCCCGGGATGTCCCTGCTGTGTGGAAGTGTGCGGTTGACATCCGTACAGGAGAGAGCAGGAGCGGGGCTGGCTGGAATGGATTACTTGTGCGTTGCTGTATTCGCAGCCTGCGTGCTACAGTCATAGGCAGTGAGGGAAATGCTGTTTAACAGATCTTTTTCTCAGGCTGTGGATTGGAAAGGAAAGGTTCATTGTTCTGGAATGCATTTCAGTGGAGTTGTGCTCGTGAATAATTTGTCTTAGAATACATGAGGTACTTGTATGCGCAGACGTGCGGGTTTGGTGCTGACACAGACTCTCCTTTAACGAAGGAGCGGTGTTGATTCTGAGCAGTGAGGGAAAACTCCATGCAGAAACCTCTTCCTAGGCCTAACTTTATTCTGTATTATTTATGCATAAACTCTGGCGTAGCTTACAGCTCTGACTGGGTGCTCTGCATAGGTGAGAGATGCTGCGAGTGCTGTTCAGCTCTCATCATCTATCGGGCTTCTTTCTTTCCCAGTCTGGTAGGCTTGAGACCTCAAGATTGTGACCCTTGGGAAAGTTCACCTAACGCAAATGAGGTTTGCTTTGTCTCCCACTCGTGCCTCCTTTGTGGTGAGGTGCTGTTTGCTGGAGGATCCGGAGCTGCGCCCTGCCTCGCTGGGGGCCTTCTGCCAGCGGGAGATGCTGAGGGACGGCTCGCTCTGCCACTGCATCCTGGGCAGTGGTCCTGCCGGAGTGCTGGTGGGCACTGGCTGCCCCACGCCACAGCAGTGGGAGATTCCCCTGCTTGCCCCCAGCAGGAACCAGTTCTTTTGTCTCTCTGAGGCAAAACAGCCTTTTCTCTGAGAAGACATTCAGCAGCCACATCGTGGCTGGATGTGACTGCTGCAGTTAGCTGAGAGCAGAGCCTTCCCTGAGTCCTCGGACAGAGAGCCAAGGGTCTACGGCATTGGAGAGTGAGCCAGCATCCTCATGGAGTGGCTGGTGCTCCTCTAGAGCTGCTGGCAGCAGCCAGCGGCTGCTTCTGCGACCGGTGCCTGGGTGTTAGGACGTGTGTGCTGGCAGGTAGGAGGTGGATGTTCACCGTACTCGGTGCTTTTCTGGCATGGCTTGCTTTAGTCTTCATTTCGCATAGAGGTAGAAGTGTGCTCTCTGAAAGCAATCTGCAGTGAGGCTCCCACCATGCCAAGGTATATTTAAAGTGTCTTGATGCAAGTCTGCTTTAGTATTTATGCATATTAGGCTATGTATTTGAAGGGAACCATCTGGGTAGAGAAATAGATGGTAAGCAGCTGAATCTTTCCCAGTTGGTTTCCATTTAAGAGTTGGGCCTGATTAGCAAAGGCAGAAGTTGGGAAAGTTGCTGTGTGGCCCTTTCTGGTTTGCAGGTATTTCTTTCCCCATGTTTGGCATGAATTAACATCCTGAGCAGAGAGGCTTGTACCTGGAATGTGGGGAAGAGGGACGTGACAGGCTGTGCTGATCAGAAAGAGGGCTTTAGAGTGTCAGCACAGCAAATGAGAATGCTTTTTTTTTAAAATTATTTAAATGGCGATTTCTCTTAACCCTTTGTAGGCTGGCTCCTGTGGGGATGGTGCTTCTGCTCTTGGTGGTGGCAACAGGATGCCTGAGGGAGGTGAACCCTGAAATGAAGGGCTGTGGGTGGGGGCAGGCCAGTCTGGCTCCCAGAGCAGGAAGGGGAGAGAGCATGCCTGAAGGCATCAACATCTCCCTGAGGAGAGTCACCTGTGAAAGGTTGGCTCTAAATGGGGGCTTTAGAGCAGCTGCCTGCAGCTCTGAGAGAGACACTGAGGCAGTGCTGCTGCCTGCAAGTTTCTTGCTGGAGATTTCTTTTGCAAGCTGTGCAAGGAAAATAAGCCAAGGAGTCATGTGGGCTGGCAAAGGCCTAAATACTCAGGAGCATGCAGCAATCTGTGGGTGAATAGCAAATGATTTGAGGGAGCTGGTCTTCAGAGAGGTCATCGAGGGAACAGCAAGGCAGGTATGTGCAGTGTTGCCTCCAAACTATCTTTTCTGAAAGCCAAAGCATGTCAGAAAATCCTATCATCTTCACTGTTGTATTTGTGTGCTCACACTGATTTATTTGCTTGATGGAAAAGTGGCAAGTGAACTTAAAACTGACCCAGGGCTTGGGGAAGGTCCTCAGCTAGATGCTGACTGATTGCATGAGCTCTGGTGGGAAAGCACCTGACTGCAGTGTAGGATCTCTGCTTTCTGCTACAGTGGATGCTTTGACCATGTTGTTTTAAATTCCTCTTTCTCTGGGAGAAGCAACTGGTTTTGTGTGTGGGATGGGGCCCCAGGAGACCCAGGAAAGGCCTTGGGCCCCTTTGGCTGGGGGAGAAGCTGTGTGTTTGTATGGGGTGTGCGTGCAGAGCGGGGATGCTTGAGCCTGGATGGGGAGTGAGTGCCTGTGTGGGTGGCTGGAAGGTTGAGCTTTTGTGTCAGTGGAGGAAAAGGAAGGAGGGAAAAGCAGAGTAGAAGGAAGCAGGGGAGCAGAGGATAGAAGGATGACAGAAGTGATAAAGGACCGGATGCATGCTTAGAATTGGATATTGCTGGGCCATATGGACAGAGAACTCCCTGGTCTAAGAAACTTCATCTTCCTTGAAGATGGTTTAGGCTTTATTCTGTATTCAGCTGGGACTAAGCATGTGCAGATGGTCAGTGTCTTGCCCTTTTTAAAGGCTTGCTGATGTGCCTGGGCTGTGGATATTGCCTCTTGCTGACTTTAAGGGGAGATCTCATGAGTAGCACTTGTTAGGGTCAGATTTTATTTTTCGTGCTTCTAGGCAGCAGGCAAGACAAAAGTTTCTGCAAGTCTTCTCAGAAATATTTTCTGCTCTGGGCAAGAGGCTTCCAAGGCAGCATACACGAGGCTGAGGTATCTGTTAATACAAGGAACCTCTTGCTCTGTGTGAATAGGAGGAACA
Organism: Antrostomus carolinensis; assembly: GCF_000700745.2. Lineage (NCBI taxonomy): Eukaryota > Metazoa > Chordata > Aves > Caprimulgiformes > Caprimulgidae > Antrostomus > Antrostomus carolinensis. Next base: position 33,282 of record NW_010298736.1, on the reverse strand, counting down.
CACTGAAATGTGGTCTAACAAGATGAGAACAGCTTGAAGGGTGTATCTTAGACCTGGGGGAATGATACAGAGAAATCAATGGGATATTAGCAACTTCATGATGAAAGCTTCATACAGGAATGAAAAACTGCTTTTGGCTTTGTATAGAAAAGAGACTGGTACTACTGCAGAGTCGTTCCTGTGCATGGGAGACTACAAACTCCAGTTTGTCTGGCTGTACCCTCTCAGGGGAACTGTTAACACTGTTGTGGGTTCTTTGACGAGAAAAATCAGGGACTTGGAGAGATAAAAGGAGTTCTAAAACCTATGAGGAGGTAATGGAGCAGTTTTAAGGATCCTCATAATAACTTTACATCTGATCTGTGGGACATGGCTTGTAAGGAGAATTTGTGGTGTTAACATAACAGTGCTTTTTATGTTATTTGTTCTGGTGCCTATGGAAGACTTAGTGTGCTACAGTAGGTGGCTGTGGCAGTTAATTTTAATGAAGGTGGGAAAATGTAGTGAGGACCAGCTTGAACAGGGTTCTTTCCACGTTGATCAATAGTGAGCAGCTGATGGGTATAACACAGCTGGCAAGTTCAAGCAGTTCAAAAGCTATCAAGGCAATAAAACCAGAAATGCTCTCTGTGTCTTGAAATGCTCAACTAGTGTCAGCAGGAGCTAATGTAAATAAAGAAGTGAGCACGGGACTCCTTGGGTACTTTTCAGCTGTGTGTCTGTAGGTGTCTTACAAGAGAGATGAGAAAGGAGGCTCAGCTGTGATTTCTGCAGCTCTGTCGACACCACTTCTCTCTATGACTATGAGGTGAGCTGGACACAGGACCTCTCAGCTGTAATGTTGTCCTCTACTTTGTTTGCTTGTTGCTCTGTCTCTGTGGGAGACCTTACTGGGGCTGGGAAAAGTCTCCTTGTTGTTCCTGGGTGCAGTGTGGCATAAGCAGTACTGCATGGGTGATGTCTGACATGGCTAAGCAGCTGCAGGGTGCTGAAATGCCTCCAAGGGCAGCTGTAGTGATTGGAGGTATGAAGAGCTGTGGCAGAGAGAAAAGCTGGCTTGAGGGAAAAGCCTTGAAGTAAAGAAAATGGGAAATAGCAGCAGGTGTTAACATGAAAGGGATGTCTTTTCCTCTTCACTGGGAAGTTACCAAGGCAGGAACCCAAGTGGTGAAAGGGAACTGTCAGGTACAACGGGAGTTGTTTTGCCACGTGATGCCTTTACAGAAATCAAACCTGAGGAAGAGCTGGATATTGGGCAGGTCAGTTTTGCTTCTGTTCTGTGCCAGCTGAGAGTGCCTAATTATATCATTCAACTATTTGGATGGGTCTAACCCTGGGGGTCAAATCACCATAGCTGATATGAAGAGGATGGATGTGCAGTAGGGAAGCCTGCCTTCCTAACGCTGCTTGCAGTTTGGAAGACTAATAAAATAGGAACTGAAAATGTACCAATAGACCTAATTTATTTGGATTTTTCATTAGATCCACCTAAAAGAGACTATTTTAGGAAATAAATAGCAGAATGTGGGCAATAAATAGCTGTAGGGTGAGGGGCAGAGTTCAGTGCTGGCTTTCCTAGTTAAGCTGTAGAAAATAGAAGTGTAATGGAGGAGTGCTGATCAGAGCAAAGATAGGTGATTATGTGAAGGTTCCTCATGCTGAGGCTGGGCTTATTTATCTTTAGTGATTTGGAAGTGGAAATGGATCAGAGCTGTGTTAGAGTGAGTGAGCATGCCAACAGAAAGGGTTTGCTTTTGCTGCTAAACATTTGGAAGAATTAAGAGTCAAGGGTGCTGCATTTGAGCATGCCAGTGGTTTGGCCACTGTAGCAGCAGTCAGGGTGTATCTCAGAGTCAACCTTTCCCTAATGATGTAGTCAGGGTACTTCTGTGGGATTCTGGGACACTGAGCTGAAGGGGAGCCTCAGGAGATGCTCTGGTCTGGCAAACAGTGCTCTCCATCTCGGGCACTGTGTGGTACAGGGGCTCTGTGGAGAGTGGTGTCCGCAGTGCCATAGCAGTGACAGCTCTTCCCAAAGCCTCTCAAGTCAGACCAGGGATTCATCGCTGCTGGGGCCAGGGTGCTGCTCTGGCTGGAGCAGGGGCTGTGGGCATCCAGCCTGTGCCCACATCCAGCTGGACTGGCTGGCTTTAAAATGAATCAAGGGGAACTTTGCTGAGTCCTGGTGAGCTCCTCCTTGACTGTCTGGTGGGACCTTCCCCTTGGATTTTCCAAGGAGATAGACACCATGTTACTAATTTATCAGGGAAGAAGGAGCTAAGGTATAAATTGTCCATCCACATGGGTGATTTCCTACCTGGACTTTCATCACCTCTTACCCAGAGGCCTGGGACATGTTGATGGTGTTTGAAGGGGAGTGTTACTGCTGAGTGTCTGAAGTGCAGTTTTTGAAGAGACTGTGGTCTTGCAGTGGTAGGAGGGAGATTAGAGAGCCCACAGGGTTGGAGTTTCTGCTTGACTGCAGATCCCTGAGACAGTTCTCAGTCAGGTGGTAGGGTAATAATATTTATTTAGACCATCCTTTGCATGGATGAGGCTACATAACACAATACCCAAGCAATGTCTCAACTGAGCACCTGGTGAGCTATCCAGCACAAGGGGATTTTCATCTCTGCTGAGATCTCCTAGCTTCAAAGTCTGCAGAATTTATTTGCATCCTTCATGAGGGAGAGAGCCAGGCATACGTTTTTTTCTGAGTCTCTCTGTTCCTCCCTCCCCTTCCCCACTCGCTTTTCGGTTTGTTTATTTGGTTAGCTCAGCATCAGCACAATGATGTGGAAATAAAGCAAAGGAGCTTCATCTTGGCCTTATTGCATATGCATAAATGAGAGAAATAGATCATACTGGCAATCCCTAGCTAGGCTACAGTTAATGGAAATTCTTCTGTGACCTTATAAACTCTGCTTTGCAAGGCTTTATAATGAGTCTGCAAAAATTCATTCTGGGCACAAACAAGTCATCTGAGGTCTTAGACTCTGTGAGCATAAAGTAATAATAAAACTAATTTCCCACCCACTCAGGCATGTGCTTAGCTCCTTAAAGATTTTGCTGTGTTTAAAAAGCAGGTTTTTGCTTTCTGGGGCTGTCACAGTGTGTGTGTGTCGGGGGGAGGAGGATAACCGGTGGCAAACAGCTCTTTCTGTGCAGCGTAACACCAGTTCCCTTGCATCACCTCCCTTGGGAGAGTCACCGTGGGTCCATCCTGTGGCTCTAGCTGAAGGGGTTTACGTCATTAACATTACAGACTGATGAACTGTGTGATCACACCTCAGCTGTTTCAGCAGAAAATCAGCTCTTTCTACATGATTGTGGCTCTGCACCCTCTATCCCCTTCCTCCATGGACATCTGAATGTGATATCAAAGATAATCTGGGCCTGATCGGGAGGGGATGGATTGTTAAAAATCCCTGCAACATTTTGTTCAGTCTTAATGTGTTTTTTGGTTTTGGGGTTGTTTTTTTGTTGGGGTTTTTTTTGGGTTTTTTTTTTTGGCTTTTTGCTGAAAACCAGAGAGGTTTTGGTTCAATGACAGAAGTTGACATTTTTCTGAAGAATGCGTTGCATTTTGATGCTGTGGGTTTTTTTAATGGCCCTCTGGCCCTGCTCAGAGACAGAGGCATTGCAAGGCTGGTTGTCCCTGATGTTTGAGTCTACAGTGGGATTCATGTTGGGTATCAATCAGCCCTGTGCTTTCTCTTTGTAGACAATAATGAAGCAGCAAATTGCTGTGTCTGATAGAGTTGCTCTTAATGTGGCTTGTCTTGAGTGAAATGGCAAGGCTTGGAAGTAACTGAGCCATGGGCAGAGCCTGGCTGCGATCACACTAGTGCGGTATAGTGCTGCTAGTATGGAGTTCATTGAAACTAGTGCTCATCTGCAAACTGTTAGATGTGCCAAAACTGCTTTTTTTCCACCCAAAAAAAGTTGCTCAAAATGTATTTTACTCTACCCACGCTCATTGTTTGTCCTTGCTCTTTTCTTGTTTGGTCTCTGCTTATTTTGCATTTTTGCTCCACCTTGTGTGTGATCTGGTAACATCTGGTGTTAGAAGATTGTATGTGTGCATGGACAGCTTTGAAAGCAGGCTATCACATCTCTTTTTAGACTGAAAAATGTTCGGGGCAGAGACTGCACTAATGTTCACAGAGCATCTGGTCCTCTCCAGGTCCAATTCATCACTGTCTTGCAGTTTGCATTATTGTTCACACCAAGGGAGAGTGGGTGTGAAGCTGGAATAATAATAATGTTTCACACTTGCTTTGCATTGGTTTTGATATCCAACACCATTTTAACCTATCAGAAAAGGCATAAAGAAATTGAGTAGTTGGAAGCTGAAAACATAGTTTACAAATAACATGTTAGTTACCCTTACTGAGAAAATGAGCACTGTGCTCGATCCTGTATCAATGGCAAATTTAAAATCAAACTGAGATTTAAAAATTCTAACTGAAGGGCTCGGATCATCACGCAGGAATTAGTGGGTGAGGGCAACAGCAGAGCTCAGTGCAATGCTTCCCCCAGCTTCAACCTTCTCATGCTGTATGGATCTCCAAGATGTAACTACGGCGTGGCTGGGCAACAGCGATATTTACCTGAGTCTGCAGAGAGCCTGAACAGTAGCTCTGTAGTGAAATATGGCTTGCTGATTTAAAAAGGGGTTGATGGGAATACTTAGTCATTAAATGTTGGATGTCAAGGTTGTGTAGATGAAACCTAATGGCATAAACATAGAAAGAATTTAATGCTGCATGGTACGTATGAAGTTTTGTGTTTGGGAAACACGGCCTTTTGGTATTACGGTGGTTGAACTTCCCCAGGGTCTTTAAGGAGACATG
>NW_010298736.1:5746-28396 GCF_000700745.2 Antrostomus carolinensis | reverse complement strand
GCTGAGTGTTAAATAAGATTTAAGTCTTCTCAGTCACTATTTAGTTATTGAAAAACGTCACAGCCAACACAAATGCAAACAAAACTGTCTGGATGTTTGTTTATGCAACAGATCATTAGAAAGTCTGTAGGAAAAAAAATGTTCTGGTCTGTTAGATAATTAATCTGCATTTTAAGAATTGTCTAAAGACATATTTGCAAGCTAGTCCATTGAGCTGCTGCTCATCTAGTCAATAATCCCCGTATTTAATAGTCCCTAAGAATGTATTTCCATAATGTGCTGTGAACAGTTGAGAAATCTGCATGTTTTTTGTCTTAAGATGTCAGTGCTTGCACATTTTCTGTGATAAATTTTTCTCTGAATATTGGTGAAAAATCCAGACACATTAGCTTCCAACTGGTAGGGCTGGGGATAAGGAGAGAGAAGGCTTCTTAAAGCAAACCCCTGGGTCCAGATCCCTGCAAATGCTGAATGAGTTTGCAATTTCCATCTGGTGCTGGATGCCAGTCTGGTGGCACGAGCCTGCAGTGTGCTGGCAGCGTTGCCCAGAACACACATCTTGGCTACTGAGCAGGGGGAGAGGGGATTTGCTGGGTCTCCAAGGCCCCAACTCCTCGTCCCATGGGGGTTGAGAGAAGCAGGAGCATGTCTCTGGAAGGCAGATCTGAGGTATATCTTGAGCTGCCTCAGAACCAGTGCTGTGTTGTAGGGAGAGCTCTGTTGGAAGAGCTGTGAAATGCTGTAGTCCTTGTGTGGCAGATTTATTCTGGCGGGAGCCTGGGGCACAGATAAACTGGCATTGCTTGGCTTTGGCTGATGGAGCTTGTTTGGCTCCTGGGAGCTGGCTTTACTGCAGTAGCACAAAGCTCTGTCTGGGCTGTGAGTGCCCTGTTTCTGCCTGGCATCCTGACAGTGGTCAAGCTCACTCACAAATGGTGGACCAGGCTCTGGTTTGAGTGTCTGCAGCATAACCAGCTAGCTGTGTCATCTGAGCCAAGGTAACCTGCATTCCCATACTGTGATGCATGTGAGGGTTTGAGAAAGGGTGTAAAGTTTAGGCAAGTTATCTTGCATTTATAGTGGAAAAAGGGTAAATGTACAGACAAGCCTTGCAGCGTGGCTGGTGTGTGATAATTTACTAATCCACATTAATGAGAGCAGGGAGTAAAATCCACACTTTGAGAGAGGAACCCCTGGGAGTCACCACATCAAGGTGAGAAGCAGGAGTTTAATTTCTTTATCTTATCAATAACTAGCTGGTCTTGTGCCGTGTTGTGAATTCTCAGGAGTGTTAATCCTATCTTTGGCTGTCTAAGCAAAGAAATAATGAATACAAGTAGGAAGAGCATTGTGTGCAGTCATGGTATCTACCTTAAAAATGATGTTGGCAAACTGGTGAGAGATAAGAGAAGAGCTACAAGGATGATGTGAAGTCTGTAAAGCATGCCGGAGAGAGAAACTGAAGCTCCATCTGTTTCTTCTAACAAATAGAAGTTTAAGGGGTGATTTTATTATTGTCTAGAAGCACTTCATCAGTTAGAGACTTCTGCTTGCCAAAGGTACGAAGGCAGAACATGGTTCTGTGGCTAGATGCTCAAACTAGATAAATTCAGATGAGAAAAAGGCATGGTTTATTTTTATACAGCTTTATATTTAAGCACAGGAGCAAATTACCTAGGACTTGCTACATTTGCTGTTTTTAAATTGAAATGATACATCTTGCAGAGTTCCTTTAGGTCAGCTGTAGGCTGTGGAGGCTTGGTGTGGGGAAAGTCAACATCAGTCAATAACAAGTAAAACAAGATTTCCAATATGGTCATTATTGTCCTTCACATCTTTCAGTTATGTCATGAATCTTCTTCTTTTTTTTATTTTGATATTTTGATTTTTTTTTTCCCTTCTCCTGGGCTGGAGGGAAGCAAAATCCAGCAGGACTTTGGGCTGTAGTTTGGAAGGTATTTGGTTGGTGTCAGCCAAGCCTGTTTCTAGGGGTCTTGGCTAGAAGTTCAGGCCCTAATAGCACAGTGCTGGGGGCCCTACTATGTGCTAAACTGTCACTCTTACTGAGTTTTTGCTTGTGAGGATGACTTTGTCTGAAAAACAATTAAGGAATCCCTCCTTCCCACTGCTGTTAGGACAGGAACAGGCAGCATGAACTTTATCCAAAACCCGACCTGCTTCTACCATGACTTTACAGCTAGGACTTGAAATGTCTTGGCCAGAATTGCTCCCTATGGAGGGCAGAAGGTGGCTAGAAATCTGCAGTTACCACTGTAGGTCACTCAGGACAAACAGAGTCATATATTTACTGTGTGAGGCAGGGAGGTTCTGTTCCTTTGGACAATGGTGTAGAGCAGAATCCCAAAGTTTCCTGCGTACTGCATTTCAATATAGTTCTTTTGCCCCTGGTTTACCTGTCTTCCCAGACTGACTCATCCAACAAGCTTCCTCTCTCTTCCTATGCCCTCCCCCTGCTTTTCTTCCATCTGAGAAAGCCAGTGTTTGGACATACTCAGAGTGACTGAAGGGGTTCTGCTATCCTCAGACCTGCTCTTCCATGAGACACACCAACCTTCAAAGCCTCCAGCATGTACCTGCACAGAAACAATTGATGCTACAACCACAAATCCCTTATGCCACCACCTGAGACACGTTCAGCAAACTCGGGGAGAGAGATTGAGGCATCATTACCCTTCAGCCAGTGGCTGGCGTGTTAATTAGGGCACACAGTATGCTCAGGAAGGTTACTTTCACCTAATACCTAGTTCCTCTCCAACCTTAAAGCTGCAAAGCAAGGCAGAAGTGGAGAAGGAGCAATGGCAAAGAAAATGCAGTGACATAGTGCACCTTGGAACAAAGTGTGTGTAACAAGTGAGTGGGGTAAGGGAGCTGCAGAGTCTGCGTCTCCAGGCTGTTGGGCCAGTGCCCTCTTGCAGGACTGTGCTGCCTCTCCCTCCTAGGTGGAAGGTGTTGCCACGTGGTCAAGCTGCAGCCTTGTCTTGTCTCCTTCCACCCCTTTGACTTGACTCTTTGCAGAAACCAAGGGTATTTCCTTTCCGATGGTGGTATCTGAACTTTTGTCTTTTCATGTTTGATGTCCGCGCATTGAAGAAAATTAAATTAGGGTTGTGTCAGCACAAGGGAGAGATTACCATTTGCAAAAACACCTTGTGCTTAAGTTAGTAATATTGTAACTGTTAATTGAGTGTTCATTGATTGTCTGTCACTACCTTGATGTAATCTGTTATTCTCCTTTCAGGCGGATGGCCTACCACTGATCAAACACTATAGCTGCTCTTGCACCACCTCACTCTCTTTACTGTTCGTTTTTTATCCCCCAGTGATTCCATTTTACCAGCACTATAATTAGCATCATTTTCTCCTCTTTGGAGTGATATCAGCCTACATGCATCCTTGTTCTCTCCCAAGTACCTTTAATGTGCCTAATACTTCAGGGTTTTTAAGTGACCCGAGACAAGAATTTAAGCAGAGGATGCATTTGGATTCAGTGCAAGAGCTGTTGTCTGTGTGGATTTAGGGTCTGAGTTTCCCCAGAAATTGCTTCATTTGTTAGAGGTTCTTTGTTGCTGAAGGTTCAATTATGGAAGAGTGTTTTATGGGGGGCAGGGTGGAAGGGGAGAAGAAAAACCCAAACCTAGCTCTGTTATGGTGTCTTTCACATAAATTGCTCCATAGTCAGGTAATCATGGACAAGTCATTTGGGGTAACTGGTATGTAGCAATGATGCCATGTGTGTGCTCATGTAATGCTCTTCACTGCAGAGTTGTCAAAGCCTTTTTCAGCACTTCAGGGAAGCTCCTTGGGGAGGTTGTGTGTGTCCAGGTGTGGAAAGGTCCCTTGGCAGGGTACACACACTGGTGAGGGAAGGCAAGGGCTGGTGCAGTAGCTTGTGCAACAAGCCATCAGTGAGGCCAGGCAGACACAGCAGGCAGGAGAGGAGGAGGGTTTGACATAGCATTCCAGATCCACAAGTCCTTGGGACCTCTGAGTGCTTCTGTAACGCAGGATGAGGAGCTGGCAGAGCATTCCAGCAATCCCTTGCACAAAGCAATGTTCCTCTTCTCTATCCACTGTATGATCCAATGGATCCAAAGGAATTGCATGTTTTCCTCAACGAATGAGACTTGTGGCATAACGTGGTGCACTTTTGCGTATTCAAATTCTTCACTGCCAGATTTTGCAGGAGATCTTTAAGATTTGCTTTCTTTAAGGCTTTTCTGAAGCTGTGGTCTGGTCTTTAAGATCCTTCTGCTGTGTGTTTGGTGGACTTGAGCCCTTTTGAAAGATCAGTTAACCATAGGTGGAAGACTATAATTTAATATTTAACAAGGGGGAAGGAAATTAATATTCTTTTTGCCATGCTGAGTATGTTTAAACTTCTGCTTTCAGCTTGTCTGACTTGGAATATCTTTTAACTAGTACAAATGATAGAACAATTTATTTTAGATGATGAGTTATGAGAATATTGCTTATCTGCCCAGAACATGACGTTTTCAATCACATCTTCATTGCATTCGTAAGAAAATAAATATATTTTTGTATCTTGACATGTTTATCCTTTGGAGACTGAGTCAATTATCATATTGTATAAGAATTCACTCTATAGTACTTAGGTCTCTGGGAATATCATCATGTCAAGAGGAAAATCCTGCAGAGTTTATTTTATCTGTTATAAAATTGGTAGGATAGCACAAGTTAAGAGATATCTACAGGGGGCATTCAGAAATAGGAAAATGACTTAATAAAGGTGTGGTATTAAAATATGTAATTAGAATCCATTAAGTTCTATGGAAAAGCTTTCATGGGGAAACAAATTTGTGCTCAAATACTTTTTTGCTTTAACCTGCTTTAATTTCATGAGTATAACTGTGCAGACAAAATCTTAAGGGGACTGGGGGTTACCTGGTCAGCCTCTCAGCTGATTTATTATTGCACTATTAATGTCAGCCCACCGATAGTGATGGCTCTGGCCACCCTAGGCTGCTGGGGACTTTGTCATACACTCTGAGCAGAGGATGGCTTGCTGCTGGGTGGTCCTGAGAGTCCCTATGTGCTCCCTGATTTCTCTCCCTCCCTCTGCAGCTCTGAAGTTGGGGTGCAGGTGACTTTTCCCCTTGCAGTGTGCCAGGCAAAGCTTTGCTGCTGTATCTGAGAGTGATGCTATGGTGTGGCTCTGTGCATTGTGCTGACATCTTATTTCAACCATTCAGCCTTGTTGACTTTTCATGCCCAGGATGTGTTCTGGTGCCCATCTCTCCCCCACTCCTTGGTTATGTCCTGATGCCAGCCTCATTTCAAAAGGTGCTGTGACAGCAGGGTGTGAGGGGACAGGCTGTGCCAGGGCCATGGCTATGACCATGGCTATGCCAGACACAGGTGGACCAAGTTGGCCCTAGCACAGTGAAGGCAGAAATGGCAGTGTGTGTGCATGGCCAGCTTTGATATACCTGTGGTGAGGGGGTTAAAGTGTCAAAGAGAAATCAGTGATGTCTTTTTGTTTTTAATTTTTATTTGTTCATCTATTCAGTTTTTGGTGGTGTGCAGTTTTAAACTTTCCTTCATGGCCTCAAGAACCAGAAACTTGCTTTCCATCAGCCTGTTAAAATGAAAGTGGAGATTCTCTTGCAAACTCTTGAGCTGGGGATCCAGAGCTTTTAGGCATATGTCAGAAATCATGAGTTGACTGATCAAATCAGCTTTGGCTTAAAACTCTTTATAGGCCTTAGCTGGGGTAGTTGATGGAATTTGCACATTGTTAGCAGTGGTCTGCAGGGTTCATTCTGCTGAGAATTACAGCAGTTTGGGTTTTTCTTCTCTCTGTGCTGCTAGATTTGCTGGTTAGGTGGTGGGGGACACCATACTGGAAAGCATCTCCGCACTTGTCTCTGTGTGCAATCCAGGGATGAGACTCTGCTCCTGGAGTGCAGCAGATGAAAACGGGTTGATGCTATAGGAGGTGGAAGTGCTGTTCTGAAAGTACATCTCAAAGCAGTTTTCTCCTTGACTGTGTGTTGAGCAAATTTCCAGTCACAGCAACAAAAATATCTGAGTCCCATTTGCAGACACTGGTGTTAATATAGTGCAGCTGATACGCTCCATTTGCTTGTGTAAGTGCAGCTTTTAAAGCTGTCACATATGCTATATAGAGGCACTACCCCTCACCTGCTTGTTCTTGGAATGGCAATGTTTAGAAGGGATTCCCAAGACGATGGAGACGATGGCTGTATCTATGGATTTTTACATATGTCAGGATTAGAAACCCACCACTTCCAAGCTGGTGTGTATAGCAACGCTTCAGATGAAATGCTCAAAATGCAGTTATACAGATGGAATTTCAGAGCTATATACCTTGGCTCAAGTGCTCCTGTTTCTGTAGCTTTGTTTGCATCGAGGTTTCGTGCTGGGTTTTGATTTTCCCATTATTGAAATTGTTATGTTTTTATAGTGTTGTGTTACTCATTGGGTCTTTTAATTACTTTCGAGTTTGCTAGCCATGAGTAATGAAGAGTTTTGCTGCCGCCCTTGTATGGAGTGAAGACTCTGGCTGGGTTAAGGGGAGTCTTTTCTTTTTCCTTTCCCTCCACCAAAAATTGATACTGAAGAGGTGGTGCTTTCAGTAGGAAGCAGCAAGCTGAGAAGTTGTGACTCCTTTCTCCTCTCACACCCAGTCCAGGAAGGAGTAATTCAGGAGTGCTGATGTGGTGTCTCCAGTTTGGATGTGGCATGCTGTGGGCTGGTCTTGCTAATCAGAGCAGTGCATCCTTTGGTAAAGTACAGTACAAGCAGGCACTACTTAATTTCTGTTAAAAATTTCAAATACATTTCCTATCCTTAAAAGACAAAAAAAGGCAGTGGAAAACAGATTGAGATGACTTTTTTTTTAATTAAAGGAAGCTGTTGGCTTGTGTACTTGGTGTTCCCACTGAGATGACTAGCTTTTGAGTTTTAATTCACTGCACATATTTTGTTCACTTTTTTCCCAGATTCTTTTACTGAACTTTGCCCTGTGGGTTCAACTAGTGTTAGCATCTAAAACCTCTAATTATTGGAGAAATGGCTTTCAGTGGATGAGAATTACCAAGACAGCTGCTGTGTATGTGTTGGCTTTTTTTTTTTCCTATTTGTGGATGTATCTACTTAAACAACGGGGAGCATGTAAGCGTGGCTTGATTGGTGCATCTCTATTACCAGTGTAGTCTAGCAGAATGAAGTGTACTTGTGTGTGTGTGTGTGTGTATTTTCACATTGTGTATCCACTCGTGTCCAAGAGAGCCCAGAATTGTTTTGTATTTGGGGTATTGTTATCTTGCAACTGAAATGAAGTAGCACAGAATTTTTTTTACAAGGCACAGAGTAACATGAAGCCACTGGGAGCAGTTAGTCAGGAAATATGAAAAGGCACCAGCCCTAGTGATGACAGAGAAAAGTTCTTTATGGGATCTGGGAGCAAAAGGCAGGGAAAGAATGGATACAGCCTGCAGAGGCATAGGATAGAATTCATCAGGGAAACAGGGCTTGCAAATAATTGCATATGTAGTGGTTAATGTCTTGGGTTATTAGTTAGGGCCTGCTGTCCAATCCTTCTTGGACAACGTGCCTGCAAGAAGGAAAAAGAAGGTTGCACGAACTGAAGAGAGATAAAGAAGCAATACAAAGGGTGTAACAGCATTATAGAGTAGTCTGGAAGAATGAAAAAGAAGAGGAAAGTATTATAATGGAGGCATCTATCTGGATTCGAGCTATTTGCAGTCAAGCATTTATTGGCGAGATGTTTAGCCTATGTGTGTGAAAGCAAGTCTCTAGCACATAAAATGGGGAGGACAGTTTGCTACCTTGTTTCCTTTTCCTTTCTAACTATGAAGATAAGCTTTTGAGTCCTGTGGCACTCGCAGCATTGGTGTAGAAAAGCCAGGCAGGAGATGTTTGCTGGGAGGCTACTACAGATGAGCAGGGCAAGCTGAATCACTAGAGCAATTCCATAGGCTTGTGCAAAGATGTCATTAAATAGGAGAGTGCTGCAGAGAGGTGGTGAGGGCCACAAAACCAGCAAATACAGGAATGTGTGAGTACATGCTGAGGACTTGTTCTTGCTCCTGCTGCACGTGGTAAGGGAGCTCTGGTGCAGTGGAAAATCCCGTTGCTGTTGTGCAGTTGGTTGGGCCCTGCTGAAGCTACAAGCAGCACTGTGTTGGTGGCCACACCTGAACACAGGGGCCATGGAGCCAGCGAGCTGTAGCACAAGCTGTGTGGAGCAGCTGGGTGCAGGCTGGGTTGTCTGCTCAGCATTATGGGCCAGCCGAGGTTGAGTACCATGACTCTGCCCTACGCTGGAGCACACAATGACCTCAACAGTCTTCAGCAGGGGCTGATGGGGAAGGACATGGGCTGCCTTTGGTTGGGTGGGTAGGATGGGGTCAGCAAAGCACCGCTGTCTTCACAAATGAGATGCAGACAGTTCCCTTCATCGTACAATGCTCATTTTGTGGACTTTGAAATAGAAAGAATGCAGAAAGAGGCTGGGTTCTGTGCAGGGCAACACTCAAAACTATCAAAGTCAGCTCTGGCTATGGGGCTGGAGTACAGCCCAGGGCAGCAGAGTCACATCCCTTTCAGAGAGCTGAGTGCATAGAAGTAAGCAGGTGTAGAGGTGGATCAACATGGAAAATCCCCATGCGTAAGGAGGAGTTGGGAGCAGAGATGCCACTCAGCAATTCTGCTTCAGCAACAGGTGTAAGGTTTTGCCCATCTCATTTGCATTGTGGTTACTCAAGGAGCTTTGCTTCTCTTTCATTTGCTTCCCAGCATGCTCTGATTTTTTTCCATCTATTACTTTGTTTAAAAACTAGCTTGTTTTGCCTTGGCCCTGATTGGTGGTTGCTAGGTCCCAGCTATCTGGCACGGCACTGCTTTCCTCTCCTTCTGGTTTCCCAAGGCCACAAGCCAATGTTTCAAAGTTGGGAGCTTAAGGCTGAACTCCTATGTCCACAGTTAAAGCACAAAAATAACCCTTTGACTGTTGCATCTCTGAAGGTAATTAGCTTGTGTAAAAGAGAAATTGATTCCTTGGGTGCCTGAATCCGAGTACCAGGGTCTGCCTTCTCTGTGGCTGACATGTAAGGGAAAATCAGGCCAGTGCCTTTAGAGAGTGGCTGTTTCTAACAGTTTCAATTTTGGTTGCCAGTTTGAGACTCTAATACACAGAGCTCCTATTTGTGCTGTTGCTTTAGCTGTGCCATATTCATAAGCTTGCATGGTGATACAATGACAGCAAATTTCTGAGCTGGGCTTGCAGAGGGCAGTTCAAATAAGATGGCCCATCAATTCTGTTCTGTAAGGTTTGATTTATTAAAGCATGGAAACCTGCAGCCATCTCGACACTGAACACATGCCCACAGGAATCAAACAGAAACAATCTCAAAGAAAGGGAATGAACTCTTCTCAACAGCATAAATTGCAGCAAGAAAAATTGAGGCTGGACATCAGGAAACACTGTTGAACAGTAAAAATAGTGAAGCACTAAAATAGATTGCTAGGGGAGTTTGCAGAGTATCTGTCACTGGAGATTTTAAAGAACAGACCAGACAAATGGCTTGGAAGGATTGAGCTTGTTGGATAGATGGGGAGACTAACAGAGATCTTCATTTACTCCTCGTTTCCCACGGTTCCTTCAGCAGTGTCATGGCAGCCTGAACTGCCCCAGTAGCAGGCAGGGCAGTGGGTGCATTTCTTCCCGTGCCTTGCTGAACAGAGTGCTCTTAACTTAACCTCTGCTTCACACAGTCCACTTCTGGGGCGTGCAGACCCTTGGAGGCAGGGAATTTGGGGTTAGCTTGCTCTTTCTTAGTACCTTATTTTTTAGCCCTCTGACTGCTGAGGAGTTTGTGCCAGGTATTGACAGTAATACATGAGCAGCAGCCCTGGGCTACTACAAACTTAGGTTTCATTCATAGCTCTGCCAGAGACCTCCCTTGTCTGTAACCATGGACAAATCACATTAACCTCTTGAACATGGGCCAAACTTTAAGCAACAAGTAGAGGCATGCACGTTAGGGATGCGAGATGAGTTATGTTCTCCTGCATCAGTGGATGATTGAGATAGTGATGTTAAAGTGGAAAAATCTTGACTTGTATCCCTCAATGATCCGAGGGCTGGAGCACCTCTCCTATGAGGACAGGCTGAGAGAGTTGGGGTTGTTCAGCCTGGAGAAGAGAAGGCTCCGGGGAGATCTTATAGCGGCCTCCCAGTACCTGAAGGGGCTACAAGAAAGCTGGGGAGGGACTTTTCATAAGGGCAGTTAATGACAGAACAAGGGGAAATGGGTTTAAGCTGAAAGAGGGGAGGTTTAGATGAGATATTAGGAAGAAGTTCTTCACTGTGAGGGTGGTGAGACACTGGAACAGGTTGCCCAAGGAAGTTGTGGATGCCCCCTCCCTGGAAGTGTTGAAGGCCAGGCTGGATGAGGCTTTGAGCAACCTGGTCTAGTGGAAGGTGTCCCTGCTGCTGGCAGGGGGGTTGGAACTGGATGAGCTTTAAGGTCCCTTCCAATCCAAACCATTCTATGATTCCTGAAAATAAAAGCAGGGCCGAACTTTACTGTGATAAACTGGCTTTGTTCTGTATGAACGCCTCTGCACCTCTTCTTGTAGATGCTGGTAGTGGTTCTGCTCCCTGTGGTGTGTAGTCCTTTCTTTTCAAGTAGGTTTTATGTAAATTAGGATGGGTGTTATATGAAAATGTTGTACCTTAAGACTGTCAGCGCTCTGGAAGGAAAAAAAAAAGCATTTTGAAAATTAAATATTTCTGTCAAGAGCATGATAAACCTTTTTCTGTTTAGGAAGGTGAGAAATTAAAATTGCAAAACAGGTAGGAAGGGAGCAAGTCGGTGTGCGTGGCAGGGTTGGCTGGGTCTGCTGGCTTCAGAGAGGCTGTGTGAGGGAATCAGCGGAGAGACAGAGCTCCTTCATATTCAGAGAAGTCTAAGAACCCTGATATGGCATGGCTGTGGTCTTCATTTGCGTGTGTAGGATAACAGCAGGCTCTTACCATGCAATGCTGAGCCTGCTTGTGTCTATAGTTATCACTTGTCTTTGTACTGTTATGGTATGAGAATGCTGAGAAGACAGGGGGGCAAATATTTGTGTGTTTTCACTGTCTGTTTTAATATACAAAATCTCTACAAAGATAAATTGTGGAGTGAGTTGAATAGTAGGTTTCAGATGAAAAACCAATTTACAAATATATAAGCATGGGGAGAGGGAAAGGAGAGAAATGCATGGGTTGCCTGGTGATCTGCTAAGTGCTGGAGTATACTGTAGAGCTGAAGGTTCAGATGTGTGGTGGAGTAACTTCTGACTTGTCCTTCCTTTTAAAGGAAAATCACAGGCTGTTTTATTTGATCTGAAGAGACTGCATTCTCTGTCTTAGAGGGCTGTGTTAGCACTCTCAATGTACAAAGCACAAATTATGTCCTCCCTGTCTAAGAAAACCACTTCTGTTCAGCCTTTGCTGGTCTGTGGGATCCCCAAGGCCACATTTTGCTATATAAAGCAGAAGACATAGTTGCATTTTATTTTAGACTGAAGTACATGCTCAGAGAGATAGCTGACACATTAACCTGTCAAGCATCCTTACTGTGATCGCATTCAGTTGTATGTCCAGGCCCTCAAATGGGGAAAAAACCTTTGGAAAACTGGGTTATAATCTCTGGGACTGCAGCGAGGGGTTGACGGGTGATTTGGTCAGGTCAGAGACTCTAGTCTGAGGTGTGAAGCTGTGGCTGGGTCCAAAGAGTGGGCTTGGAGCAGGGTGGCAAGGTGACAGCATGGTATCCCCATTTCACAGAGGGATGGAGAGGCCGGTCCAGAGTCACCTGAGGACATCTCCAGCAGATGCCAGGAGCTGATTCTGCATCTCCAAGGACCTCTCCCTTTTCTCAATCAGCAGCAGCTTTGAGGGGCTGAGCTCACCCCACAGAGGAGCTGAGGGACCCCTTACCCATCGCCCCAGCCCTCTGCAGGGTGGTGGCAAATGGAGTGCCAGGCAGCAGCCCCTTCCCTCCCCTGAAGCGTGGCCCTGGCAGCTCCAGTGCCTCCGTTACTCTGGCAACAAACTGCGATCAGACAGCACCAAGCAGCTGAATTCAGCCCCTTGTTCCAGGAAAAATGCTCTCATTGAAGCCCAGCCGGAGCAAAACTCTCTTGCCTTCATTCTTCTGAATGACACCAACATCCATTCGTGCACTTATTAGTTAGTGCGTGTGTGGTGTGGAGCGTGGGAGGAGGCGCCCTGCAGAGCGTGGGCACAGCCGCATCCTAATCGGGGCCACCGCGTCGCTTGCCCTGTGCCGTGTCCCTGGTACTTGGAGGTGGCCAAGCCACAGGGGATGTAGAAAGGAAATGAAGGCTGGGGGAGGCAAGAGTGCAAGAGAGCCTAGGGGTGAACAGAGTGGGGAGATGCTGGGGAAGAGGTAGGAGCAGGGAGACCCGCTGGCAGCGTGGGGAACTGCCACTGGAGCAGAGGGCTTGACATAAGAGGGAGATGGAAATTCTGTCCTCATCCTGCCAGAATAAAGAAAGTCTTGCAAAACACTTCTCTCTTTCTGCCCGTTTGTCAGCTCACAGTGGTAACAAAGGCATTTGTGGCACTAGGGATGTGCTGCTTCTCTGGGATCGAGTGAGCTGCCCAGAATTATAATTGGGTCCTTTTTCTTTTTTTTTTTTTCTTTTTTTTTTTTAAAGAAACTAACAGGCTACTGCACAAAGTAATTAACTGGACAGATGGATACAGCAGAATTTGTAAATGTTGACAGCAACAATAAGGCACTTTTTTTTTTTTTTTTTTTAAAGGCTTTGTGTCAGTGGAAGGGCTCCAAGTTAGGGCCAGCTAGCTTTCAGGGAAGCAGCTAAAATAAATGAGACTTTAAAAAATTAATAATCTTACTAGCTGCATATGATGCAGGTGTCTGGTGATAGCTGCAAGGATAGCCAAAAGATGGAGGGGAGAGCAAAAAGGCCAGGATTTCAATATACCTCCTTGCTTGTGTGTCTATTTTGTTTTGTCTATGCAGAACATCTTTGTGCATGTGAAGGGGCAGTTTTTCAACAAATGTGTGAGAGGTTGGAAAAAGAGATGGTTACTGCAGTACAAAATCCAACTGATGTGTTTTTTAGTTTGTTACCTATACTCTGGGACTCTCAGATCTATTTCAAGATGTCTGTGACTGGTGATCAGAATGTTTCTTTTGCTCCCACCTGGTAGAATTTGGTTAAAGAGGGAAGGCATGTGTTTCTCCCACACTTGCTAACCAGTCCTTTTAAATGCCTGGGTCTTTCCTGTGCAACGTCAGTCTCTTCAGTTCCTGCCATTTGCTGGTTTCTTGTGGCAGAGAGTTCTACAGGTTTAATTGTGTGGGGTGTTCTTCACTTTGTGTTGAAGAAATGCTGGTTACTTCCTACAATTGGTGGCCTGTCAACATGGTACCAAAGTTATATCAAATACAAAGTGGAGGGCATGGCTGTGGGCCAGCAGCTCATGCAGAGCTTGCTTGGGTACCTCTGGACTGTGCGATTAGTCTGACCTAAACAAGAGTCAAGTACTGGCGTTGATTTGTAACAGGTTATTTCCTCTGTGCTGATGTTGGTCTGTCCAGCAGAACTTGGAGGATATTGGTCTCCAACATCAGCATTGCAGGAGATGTGTTAAAAGTTAGGTGAGAAACCCATTTTCCCTGACAGCTCAAGGTATATCGTAAGGACATCCATCCTCCAGATGAAATATTGTAGACACATGGAAATAAACTTGTTGCAGACCTGTCTGTGTGAATAGAGGCAGCAGAGAGGTTTGGGGGCTGGTTGGCAGCTCCAGCCCCATTCCCACCCGCCGGTGGTTGTCACTCTGTCCGTGGTGCTTGGCTCATGGGGAGACGGAACATCGCGGTGCCTGCGGGGACCTTGCTCCAGGCCCAGAGGGAATGGTTTGTTTTTTTGGGTTTTGTTTGCTTATTTGTTTGTTTTAAGCAGTATAAATGTGTGTCCTCGTTAGGGCTAAATAATAGTGTAGTTTATGGTAATGTCACAGTAAGCACAAAGTCACTGCGAAGGTTTTGATGTTGCACCCAAGGAGAACATCTCCCTCATCATCTATGGACTCTTCCTTTTCCTTAATTAGCAGGCAGGAATTGGAACAAGTTCTACTAACTGCATAAGGGGGTGGGGGGGCATAAGGGGAAAGAAACTGCTAAAAATTGATGTATTAGTGTGGCCAACTGTATTAGAGAGTGTGAGTGAAACTCATGAGGAGTGTGTAGTGTCTCCCGAGTTTGTAATAACCCCTGCCTGGCTGAAGCACCCTCTCACTGGCAAAGGGAATATAAAGCATCTGACAGATCAAACCCTGTCAGGGAAACAAGAGACACTGGGGTGGGAACCTTGCCTAAATCATGCTTGGCTGATGAAGTTAGCTGCTTTATATGACTGTGTTTACTGCTCTCAATACATTGGTGACAGACTCAGCTTTCCTATGGTTTGTGCTTCTGATTTCCTGGTAGAGGTACCCTGCTTTCCCTGCCCTGAGACTTTTTTTTTTAAAGACACTACATTGGAAAAGGTTTGGAAAATTTAATTTTTTTTAATAAGAAGAAAAAATAGAAGTCTTGTTTTTCTCCTCGGGGGGCCGGGGGGGGGAAGAGGGAAAAGGGAAGTATAATGATTTCCTGGGTTTGGATGCAACATTTTGAATTATTGTTGAAGGTTTGTTTTGGTTTGTTTTCCCTGCCCTGAAGAACCTTATTCTGATCTGAATTGTATTGTCTTCACTAATTTTGGAGATGAATTGAGAGTTTCTCTTACTTTCCAACTTTAATTGGTTGAAACTACTGTTTGCACTGAGGAGATGTGTTGGGCTGATGTGCCAGGAATTACACACCCTCTTCAGAAGTGGGGCAAGTAGCAGTAGCATCCCCTTCTTGTCCTGTCAGAGGATTTTAGCTGGGGTCTCATGGATGGAGGGGCCTCTGCTGGAGTGTGGTCCTCTGCTTTGTTCTGGAGTCTCCCTGTGAGCAATGAATTTGTCTTTTTCTATGTAACACAGTGTCTGCCTGCAGACCTGGTTGCTACAAGATATCCTTGCATTCAAAGTCATTCAGATTGGGCACTTGCAGGGATAAGAAGAGAATGAAAACTGAAAAGAACAAGTATTATGTAGTCAGGATTATTTATTTATTTATTTTTAAAAGGATAGAAATCTTCCTGATGCTCAGGACAAGTTAATCTGTTTTTTTCCCTGTAACTTAATCCAAATCTTCCAGTTTGGTCAGAGACCACATCTAGGACTAGGCATGCCAGCACTCTAGTCAGCAATTTATAAATTTTGCTTGTGATCCCTTGGCTTCTGGGAACTGAGATGCAGCAAAGTCATGGGCTACCATACTTCATATAAGCAGCAGGCAAAGGAAACTATCTTGAAATTCTTTCCAGCTTTGGTAGCTATAAAACCAGCTTTACAACAAATTGTGTGTTGTGGATGGATTGTCTCCAATTAGACTAACTGCTTGTTCTCCTTTGATGGGAAAAGCCTCCAGCCATTTCTGGGTGGCTTTACTGTTAAAAGCAAGATGATGTGAACAGGTGAAGTCCTATTTATGTGAAAGCTCTTTCATAGGCAGAGGGATTGCTGGGAGCACAACACTAGTGTTGCTTCCCTTGGAATTTTGTGCTCTGTGCCAAAATGTTCAGGTCACTGATTCATAAGATAAAAGACTCCTGACTTGAACATAACAGCTCTGCTACAAACTGCTTTAGTTCATTATGGTTGGGTAATTAATAGATGCTCTTTCAAATCTACTGAAGCTCAGAGCTGTCAGGCAGGGAGCAGGGGTAGGTTGTGAGCTTTCCTGTGTAACAGAGGCCACAAACCAAAGCAAAAATCTGTCTGTGGTCATACAGAGGCCAGACGTGGCTGACCTGGAGGCAGGCTGTGCTTGTGGCACTGCTTTGCTCCTGGCAATGCCAGCGTGAGTTGAAACTGGTCCTGGAGCTGAAGGAAGGGTACGTCTGCCCAGGTGACTGGTGCTGTGAGCGCTGGGTTTGAGGAGGGATGCGGTGGTCAGAGACTCGAGCATACGTATGTAGCACCCTTGATGGGCTGCTTGTATAGCACTGGGTTTTTTTTCCTGCAGTTCTGTTTGCTGCACCTTTTGCCAGCAGTGAATAGATGACAATGGAATGGAAATACCCTAAGGAAGATATAGCCAGTTAGTGACAGCATCTGGAATAAACCGGAGTCTGTCCATTAACACCTTCCCTCGGTGAAAATGTGGAGGAGTGTAGCCCAGTAGCAAAGAAGAGCCAGGCTGGGCATCAATATCCAGGCAGAGGAGAGAGGTTCTGAGCAGTTATTAGAGGAAACTTATTCAAGCTGTTAAAGTGGAAGGGTAAGCAGTAAAATTTTATATGTAAAAATATATGAATAGTGTAATCAACTGGAGTATTAGCTCATATTAGGCTAGAAGTACTGCTGTGCCCCTGCATTGAGGCACTTGTCTGCTAGGTCATGGGAACAATTGCACTGGGGAGAGGAGGCAAATGCAGGTCATGTCCCTGCTGCTTGTCAGCCCCCTCCCTCTCTATCTGCTCTGTCAGACCATTTGTGAGCAAATACAGGGCAGGGATAGCTGCTGGCCACGTTCAGCACCTTCCTCAGAAAAGGATCTCCTGTCTTGCCATGCTGGAGATGTGTATCCTTATCGCCCAGCAGTCACGTCCCTGTGGGCAGGGGAACCTCTTCTGCCTCAGCCTGGGGCTGACCCAGCCAGAGAACAGACGTGACACAGAGCAACCTGAATTGTCCCATCTGCCTCCTGCTCTGTGTAGGCTTGAGTAAACCCATGAGAGTTGGAAGAGGCTCCAAAATGGCAAAAATCCATACATGGGAAAATAGTTGCAGTTTTGGAAATAAAAAACCAAAAGTCACACTTTTCCTTCTCATACCTCTTTTCCCTTTTGCTCTTTTTTGGTTTTTTCCTTCCTTTTTTCCCCTTTGGTAAGAGCTTTTTTGTCCAGTAACCTCTAATGAAAGAGATGGAAACTGAGTGTTTTACTTGAGGGGCTTGTGGGAAAAACTGGATACTTCTTGGTGAAGGGGCTGAATTACAAAAATTACCAATTTTTGGAAGAAGGCCATTCTTTTGACAAAAACTATTTGAGAAATTCTCCCCAGCTCTAGCTATAATGTGTTTTGGCCACCATCCTGTGTAATCATAGTTCATTATTTCTGAAGCATCGATGCTGCCTCATCTCAAATATTCCTCACGTGAGGAACAATTATGCTGCAGTCAGGCAGCAGCAGAGACCTGCTGTCCCCTCCTGACCCTGCTGGCAAGATGTGATGGCTCCCCTCTACCCTGGACGTCTCAGGTCTGCGGGCAATCTGGGAACAATATGATGATGGCTTGATAAAACACAGTGTGCTTTGCCAGGTGGAGATTGGGCTTTGCAAGATTTCAGGGTCAGAGGATCATTTAAAAAAAAAAAAAAAAAAAAAAGAGTTTAAGGCATGCTTTGCCCTGTTGCTTTGAAGCAGGAGTGTTCCTGCCTCCCTCCCCTCTGCCCCTTTTCCTGGCATTACCTCCCTCTGTCCCAGAAAGGCCTCTGGCTTCTGCTGTGCTCCTGCCTGTCCTGTGCTCCCTTAACCCGGCTGAAGGTGCCTCTGCCTGGCTGGCAGCGGGCTTGCTTGACCTGTCCCTCTGCAGGAGGGCCAGAGCAGAGTGAAGACATAGTTTTTCTTTGACTCTTGGTGATGGGTTGATCATGCAGTTTAAATTTCCTTCTATTTTTTCACCTTGAAGCAGACACGAGCATTTTGCAAATGTTTTGAAGTGCTGGTGACAGCTGTACAATACCGATCTCATTCTATTTAGTTGCTTACTCTACCACTCATGCCTTCCCCCTCCCCTCAGCCTCCACTCCTCCCTGAACACCTGCCTTTTATCCAATTTAATTTTCACACCTCCTCCTTCTGCCACTGTCCTTGCCAGTTATCCCTGTGGTTGTGCAGTGGCTGTCTCTTTCCTTTATTGGAGGGATTGCCTCAAAGACTCGCATCCCAGACTGGCTTCCCGGAGCCTGGCAGATCTGGTCCCAGAGCTGACTCTGCCACAGTTTCCCTCTGTCCTGGGGAAAACACCTCAGATCCCTACCAAGACAGTACTAAAGCACAAGGTTAACTTCAAATTTGTGCTGAAGTCATGTTGATTTCAATGTAAACAAGTCCCTTCATCAGTTTGGTCATCTGTGTGTTATCACCACAGTGGAGAGAATGGCACATTCCCTCCTCTGCCTCTGCAGACTTGTCTAGTGGCTGCTCTTGGGTGCAGCTGCTGTTGTAAAGGCATCAGTCTGGAGACCGATTACCCTGTTTGGGAAGGAGAAGAAATTGTATTGCTATAAGACACCTTTCACAGCTGTTTTTCAATGGATGAAATTTTCATTGAATGTGGGGAGAGCGGTTAGTGTGGGTTTTTGTAGTGGAGCCATAGCCATTTCCATTTCAGACATGGTACCTAACGATTTTCTTACACACGTGCATCTCTTCTTAACGGCAGTGACCATCTCACAGTCACTTTAGTATGGTTGCATCCTTAAGACACCTGTCTGCTTTCAGTCAGACCTCTCTGTGTTTACTCTACTCCTTGTTCCTGCTAGCCCTGCAGAGACAGCACAGCAGCTGGAGGAGAAGTTATCATCTGCTCTGGCCTGGGCATCACCAGAAGTGCTAATGAAGTCTCAGCTGAAGGGCTGGGCAATTGCGCTTCTATATTGCCAAATACAGAGCCAGATTCTGCTGCTCCCAGTGGCCTCACAGGCTGCATTTGGCTTGCGTGATCTTTATGACTCATGATGGCCGAAAGGAAAGAACCTAGCATGAATCTCCAGCTCCCATCTGAGTTTTCATGATTGGCAGTTAGGAAGAGAAGAGAAGAGAGGGAGAGAGCATGATGTGCCCTTAACAGAGAAGTCTGGGCTCATTTGATCAGAGTAACTAATGTGCCAACAGGGATGCTTGCTCTACCATCCCATTTTTCAGACTGCTGTTACCTTTTAAACAGGGCTGGGAAGGCAGAGTCTGAATAGCAAGAGCCAGAAGGGCAGTGGGTTGTGCGCAGCCTCATCTAGTGAGGAGCACTCTGTTTGTTATTAACCTTTGGTGGAGGGTTTCTGAGCACCTTTCTCTGACCTTAGTGAGGTGCTCAGAAATCCGCCACCAGAAGTTAATAACAAACAGAGTGCTCCTCACTAGATGATGAACCTGTTCCCTTTTAGTTTAGTGTCCAGTGCCACACTAGAGAGGATGCAGTAACTTGTGTAGGACTCTGCCTTGTCTCCACAGAGGAGGACTTCTCCAACTCAGCTGGAACAAAGCTAGAAGAAATGGGAGGGAAGTATTGCCACTGCTCTGTGCAAATGCACGGGATCTCATAACCATTGACCTCAAGGTACAGGTGTAGCATAGAAGAAGGAAAAAGACTGCAAGCATGACAAGTTACATGGATGTATCCCCTTTTAAAATGGATAGCTGTATCACCCAGCTATTTTTCTAAAGAAAATAGCTCTGTGGTTTTGCTCTGTGTGTAGTGTTTAGCACTTGCATGCAATAATGTGATCTGGCCATCACTTGGAGGTACCATTCTGGAGAGAACAGCAAGGATGTGTAATTTGTTGCTGAGCGCAGAGGGGTGGTGATACTTCCAGGGATGGAGAGGCACCCTGGATGAGCATCTGGGACTGGTGTCTCTCCAGCTCATTGCCACTGTACTAGTGATCTCTGTCATTGCTTTGCCTTGCCTCTACTGAGATCTGAGCTAGGGTAATTGCAGCAGGGCAGCTAATGCACATGTGCCACATACTTCCAGTAACACCAGGACATTTCCCTGCTATGCTGAAATCTCTGTATGAATGTGTCTGCAGCCCCATGCCGAATTATTCAATAAAGGATGCAGTCCGAGATGATTATAAGGGACCTTGATCAAAAAGACAGAGGTTATCCTAACTGGGAGGAAGAGAAGATGGTGCCTGCACGGCAGGGCTGTCTGCAGCCTGAACATGCCTTGCATCTCCAGAGTGCTCTTTCTAACTGATGAAGCAGGGAATGGGGAAAATTACCATCTTTTTGCTAGGATGAAAAGAAAACAAAGTATGAATGGTCATAATTTAGTGGGCTCCTGGGTAAATTTGTATTTCACTCCGATTATTGAGTGCATTCCCTAATTGCAGCAATAAAAAGGAATAGTCCATCTTCTAATGCAAATGGTAGTGCTGATTGTTATTTAATTAGTTGATTCCAGTGGTCGAGGGGTGAGCTTGGAATTACAATTGCAGCTTGTATTATTTTACTGAGATTGCCGAATTAATTAGGAGAACAATGGAATTCTTCATTGTTGATGTCTTAAGAACTTGTGACAATAACTTTAAAACTGAAGGAATAATAAAAGGCCATAATAGATTTTTCTCCTGACACATGGAGCACTGCAGAGAGACACGAGGGAACTGTAGTCCCCCCATCCTCTCTTTCCTCCTTCACTGCCCGTCCCTGTTGTCGAAGATGAGAAGGTTACAGTGAAGTTTCTAGCTTTGCTAGGGAGAGAATTGCAGTAATGTTGTAGGAGAGAAGGAGCAGCCCTGCCACACTCCACAGCCATATGATATTGCCTGGAATAGCAATAGCCGCAGTGGGCTCGGTATCAGGCACTGGAGCAGGGTTTGCCGTTGGGATGACACGAGAGAGGAGTCCTACAGCACAGAGGGACAAGCACAGTGTTCAGCTCTGGCTTGCCAGTGTGCAATGCTCATCTTCACTTCGTCATGCTTTCTCTCTCCTCTGTGGCTGTGTTGAACCTAGGGAAGGTCAGGCTCTGAGCAAGGAAACCTAGTGCAGGAGAGTGATGCTGCAATGGATGGTACTGGTGCAGGAGATGACCTGGCTGCTGCATGAGTTGCTCTGTGTGGTGCCAGGGGGGCATGAGGCTGCTGAAGCTCCTGTCTGCTGTGGATGGAACTCCCCTGGGCTTGCTAGCTCGCCTGCAGTTAGCCAGGCATACAGGAGGCTCACTGAAACCATGTGCAGCAGCATAGTAGTCACAGTAGTAGTGCGGGGTGATTGTGTTAGCATCTGAGGAGGTTTGCTAATGACATCTGGAGACCAAACCCTACATGATAAGACAAGTTCACAAAAAATTCCTTTTCCCGCAGTTGATATGTAAGGTTTCCTCTATGATGAGCAGACAAAAATGTGTGGATGGATCATTCAGGCAAAACCATCAGGAAAGACAAGGTAATTTAAAGTCAACTTGAGTTGCTGACGTAGATTAACTCCAAAGTATTGTGGAAAAATAGCCTGTGGTATTCATTGTCACACAGTATAATTGAAGCTGAGAGTAGATATTTATGTGGCTTATCGGAGTTTTGACGGAGTTGTAAGTGTAAAAGCATAAATGAATAGGAAGTTATAAATTCTTGTGCTTCAGGATATGACCTAACTTCTGCTTAATAAGAGCTGAACAGGAACTTAACCTGAGGACCAGCTGTCTGTCCTCTGCCTGCATCCTCTGTCTGATAACCAGACCAGAGACTGATGGTCTGTCCCAAGGGAGGCTGGGTCCGTGTTGGGAAGTGTTCAGCTTAATGATCTGCTGGCCCTCAACTCCAGAAGGTGCTGCTTTTCAAGACATCCTGCTGTGATGGTTTTGTACAACTGAGGAAGAATCAGGAGAATCATATGCCCCATTCTCATTGCTGTGCCAGTTGAGGATGGTTTGCATCCATGTCAGAATATTGGTTCAAGAAGATAAGGTCTTCTCCCACCATCATCCAGATGCACTGCCTGGCAATGCAGGCTTGTGGGAAAGTGCATTTCCTGGAGGGCTGCTAATGACTTGCAAGAAAACTACTGCTAAAGTGACAAACAGAGAAGTCTTTAAGCACTGGGGCTATTTGCAAGTGTGTCCATGAAAGTAATGGGCAAGAGGCATTCAGATTTTGCTCTGAAATCGTTGGCTTTATTGTTTCTTGGGGTTTTTTCCCTCTTTTTTTATTTTATTGAAAATGTGTTTCATATAATACTCTTTTGGCTGGTTTATTGTGATGTGGCTTTTATTGTAACTGACTGAGTGTGGGGATATTACAGACTTGCCATAGAAGAAAACACAAAGTGGGTTTTCTCAAAATTCGTGGGGGGCATTATTATGTTAAAGTAATCATCTTTCTTGACCGAACTTGGCTTCCTCTTTCATGGGTGCTCTGCAGAGAGTTGTTCCTTTCTTGTGTATGTCTTTGTATTGTCAGGATTAATTTTTCAGATGGAGAAGTCTTCATAACTTAAGTGTTATCCACTCCTTTTTAGACACATAAGATTAGACTTTTTTCCTCTTCCCTGCAGAAATACTTTGGCTTGATTCTACTATGTTACTCACTTTTTTCACTTCCAGGGTTTGCTACCAACCTCTCTGTTTTCCTCTCTCCTTTTATATGAGTTTTCTGTGTTGACTGGGAGTACTTTGAGGTAGGCTTCTTTGTGGGAATTTGTAGGGCCACCTTAGATGGAGGGAAGCTCATGAAAAGCTGGTGCGTGCAGAGCAA
>NW_010298736.1:0-5731 GCF_000700745.2 Antrostomus carolinensis | reverse complement strand
CGGTCCCCGCCCCGCCCCGGGGGGTTTTAGCCACAGCCAGGACATCCTTCTGGTACCTGTCACCCACGTCAGTGAGCATCCTCTGTGACGGGAGGAGGCTGGCTGCTTTCTGAGGTGTGGGAGCTAGGAGGAGGTGAGTCTGTGGGCTGAGAAAGAGGGGGTAATGTTGGGGGCAGGAATGGGGTAAGAATCTGTGTGTATCCCTGCAGGTTTCTTGGGAGGGGAGAGGGAAGGGCTGAGCAATAGTGAGAGTCTAGGGGAGCCTTTGGGAAGGGCTGCATGGAGAAGAGACTGTTCAAGAGCCAGTGGGTGGGTTTGGGCAGACCTGTCCCTGTCAGATCTGTCACTTTTCTCAATGTCTTGTCAAGCTGCACAATCTCCTGAGCCTAAACTGTGGTCCGAGAAAGCATGTGCCTGTGTGTATATATGCGAAGAGGAAGGTGGGCTGTGGTGGATGGTTGGTGTAAGGGCATGGCAATGGGGAGTGCAAATGATGGAGAGAATATAATTCCCCCCCCCCCAGCTCCCCTCTGTTTTTGTAGAGAGCTTCAAGCTCTGTTTGCTTGTATCAGAAGGAAGAAGGTTGTGGCATCAGTTTCTTCTCTTTGCTCCAAATTGGTTTGAAATACAGGGAAGAATAGTTTTCAGTATCTTCTTTTTTCCAGTCTGGCTTTCCCCTTCTCCTATCCCATCTTCACTTCTCAACCCATTTTCTCCTGTTAGTTTTTACTTGTATCTAACAAGCAAGTGTCTTCTCTCCCTCTCCACAAGTACCTTTTCTCTCCCCATTCACTGATTTTTCTCTTCAGACTCCAGAACATCTCTAATCTTTCTTCCTGCACTGACAAGTAAAATGAGTTGTTCTTTTTCTCAGCCAGCAACAGCTCAACTCTGGACAGGGCTAAAGGGCAGTTTTGCTCAGGCTGTGATTGACAAGGGATCTTTGGGATATTATGGGATGTGTTGATGTATTTCCCTCTCTACCTTTCTCTGGGAGTTTGCCACCTGAAGAAGAAAGGGCAACCAAGCTCCATTCCCAGGGTGCAAAGAGCAGGGGGAAGGAGACACTGACCTGATGGGGGCATGGATGGGATCTGCCTTGCTGGACATTGGTGGTCATGAGTCCATCAACCAGAAGCTGTGGAGATAAAAAGCTCAGGGGAGAGTGGGATGAACTGGAGAGGTGAAGAAAAGAGAACAGCAAGGAGGAGAAAAAAAGAATGGTGCCCTGGAGATCTGGGAAAGAGCCAGAAAGAGCAGTGTACAAAATACCAAAGAACTGACAGTTAATTTACAGTCTTCAGGAGAGGAAAGGGAAAAGAAAAGGGGGAAAAAAAAAAGTCTTTGTTGTGAAGGAGCAAGTGATATGGAAGAGAGTTGGTGGTGGTGTA
Source organism: Antrostomus carolinensis (assembly GCF_000700745.2). Taxonomy (NCBI): domain Eukaryota; kingdom Metazoa; phylum Chordata; class Aves; order Caprimulgiformes; family Caprimulgidae; genus Antrostomus; species Antrostomus carolinensis. The sequence continues at coordinate 4,340 of NW_010298736.1, read as the reverse complement.
GAAACATGTGGCATCTGCTTGACTCCTGGGGTTTCTCCTCTTTCTACTGCAGTCGTCCTAGGTGCCCTAGGCAGCACAAATTGCATCTTCCTGAGGATCTGAGGGAAACCCTTGTCCAGGAGCTCTCCCCTGCCACCACTGGGAGATTCTAGGTTAGACAAAGGTGATGGAAGAAATACAAGAGCTGAAGCTGGACCCTGAGCAAGAGGCTGTTCACAGTTACAGTGTGAAGCTGGCACTCGAGGTACCTGGTTTTGCTATAGACTGGATTTGAAGAGGGTCATCCTCCCTCACTGGGCATTTACCCATTGAGATCAAAGTGTGTTGCTGGAGCAACACTTCTTCCAGCCTTCCTCTTCCCAGGACTTGGTGCAGAGCTTGCAGCCTGCACAGGGTCGCAGCCTGCCTCCTTAGCTCCCCATCACCCAGCTCTCTGGGACTGCCAGCTGCTCTTCTGTTGATGTTCAGCATACATGACCCTTCAAAGCCAGTGTGTCCCCCTTCGCTGTAATTGCCATTTGCTGAATAATTTGTAGATTCTGTGTTTTTGGCTTAGATGTGGTGTCTTTTCCTGGAAGAATCTCCAGTGAGCTTAATGGGATGCTTTAAACTGCATGAAGCCATGGTACTAGGGAGAGACTGGGATACAGTGGTGATCCAGCTTGCTTAGTGCTAGAATTTGGGAGTTTGAGAGTAACACAGAGGACGTGTGCAGGTAGTTCATTCGCTGGCCGATCAGCCACTGTCTCCTTTGACAGGAATATAGATGCAATGGTTCTTTTTCACTCTGTCTGAAATTGCTTTGTAATAACAGTAGGAGTTGGAGAGGCATTTTTATTGATTAAACAATTGAGGCTATTTATCTTTACAAAGCCAAAAATATAGAGGTGTCTTTAGCTTCCTACTTATACATTATACACATTTATTATATGAAGCAGTCTCTGTAATCAAGCTGATGGACTGGTTTATAACACTGGATTCAGATGGTATAATGTGAACTGAAGTGCTAAGGAAACCTGAGGTAAATATGCTGAATAACACAGACTGGAGTCGAGGCAGCCTGTGAAGACAGGGAGGGAGGGAGGGAGGCCGGCCAGGTACTGGCTTCTTGCAGGAGATGTGTGATGTGAGTGAAGAATTACCTTGGAAGTGTCTGCTCTTATGCCCTCTCCCAGCAATGCACCAGTGATTTCTAAGACATTCCTTTGATCAAACACCATTTCAGCTATTGGAAAATTTGTAGCTGCATCTGTCTCTTGACACTCTCTGCCAATGGTACTGCATGATTGCAGAGTGTCAGTGTTTCTTGGGCTAAGGCAGAAGATATCTGTGGTGTGTGTATGTCTGTGCAGAGGAGGAGCATCTCTGATGCATGCAGCTGAGGCTGCTCTGCCTTTGGCACATAGGTTCTCTTGTTTTGTGGCTTTCTCTGCCCTCTTCTTTGTTTGGCTTTATCAGTTTCTAGGTGGTACCCGTGATGCGCCAGTCCCAGAGCGTTGATACAGATCTCCTCTTTTTATTTGCCTGTTTGAAATAGCTCATCTGTAACAGTGCCTGGGAATTATCTCTGACTGCATTTACTCTTGCAGATTTTCTTTTTTTTTTCACTCAGGTTATTTTTTTTTTCTCTTCTCCCTTCTTCAAATGGGCATGTGAGCATTTCTCTGCAAACAGGAACATGTGTGTGATGAAGCTTAGATGCCTTTAGGCACGTATGGACTTTCTGAGGTCAGCCATTGAATATGGTTTGTGTAACCTTTTCCAACAGTCAAATATGAGAGCTCTTCCAGCTGTTTGTCTGACTCACTCCTTAGCTTTGGGCCAGCAAAAGGGGCTTATTTTTTCAGGTCTGAACTGTGTTGGCAATAGCACGTGTCCTTCAGGGGGCTATGTGTCTCCTTTGTTTCACACTTGAAAGCTCCCTTACCTGCCTTCTCAGTCAAGGAAGTGCAGCCCAGGAAGGGACCCCAGAGCGAGGGAGTGTTTTGTCCACATAGAAGTGAAGCAACTTGAATTTGACTGAATTATTAAGTGATCATTTAACACTTGATACTGGGTCATTTGTTCTGGTTCTTCAGGGCTTCTTTAGGAAGCTGTGGCATACGGTTTGGAGAGAAACCAGTTCAGCATGAAGTGCCTTTGTAGGTGTGTTTGTTTATATGGTGTCTTAGGTGCACAATATGTTTGTGTATGCCACAGCCACCTTCATCTTGAAGAAGTGGAGGGCTTGGCTGAAAACACTGTGTGTGTGGTACATATGTATGTGTTTTTCTGTTCTCTCTGTGTGATGTGTTGAAGGATTATTGGATGTAAGCCCGGACGGGGACCTTATGAGACATGCAGTCCCTGTGATCACAGGTAAAGCTTAGCAAGCACCATCTATTGTTTTTTACCTCTTGTTAGTTTTTGAGAAGGCTGTTCTAGATCCTTGCTGCTCTTATGGATGGTAATGCCTTCAGAATGCCAGCTTAAATTAATTCAGAACTTGCTTAGCTTCATTAGTTTTTGTGTCATTATTATCCTTGGACATAAATAGTAATATAGAGGAGATGTCCACTGAACTAATCTCCATCTGTAATTGTGCAGTAATATGCGCATTGCAGTAGCATGTGTGTGCAAGCTTACCTGGGTTGGGTTTTGCTTGAGAGTCCCTTTCAGTATGAAGTAAAAAAGGTGCCCTTGCCACTGCAGCTTTGTAGGGAATGATTTACATTTCCACAGAGCCCCCCTTCAAAAGAACTTGTCAAACTTTCCCAAGTTAAGATGACAATGAAGAAAAACAAATACAATTGATACGAAGGAGGTATCTTGTGAAAGATGTTCTTTAATGGAAAATGACTTTTGTTATGTGACAAGCTTGTGTGTGTGTGTGTGTGTGTGAAGTAACATCACAGCTTTGATTTTTTGCATGGTTTAAAAACAATCAACTTTGTCATGTCCTAGAACTGAGGAAATGATACCAGTAGAAAGAAGCATGTCTGCCACTTTGGATGGAAGTTGTCTGACCTCTGTCAGAGGGCCAGAGGAGGGACAGTCACGTACTTTATGCATCTGGCTGCAGCTTTTAGACTGAGGTCTAAAAACATATGGCTGGAAATATGTCATCTTCCTATATCTGAGAATCATTTTCATATGAATACTTTCATAAAACATCTTCATCAAGCAACAATGTGGTCTGGCCCTTATGGCAAGGCAAAGGGTGGCCAGGGTGACCACATGTCCTGGCTCTGCTATGTTCAGCATGGAGACAGCATGACTCTGATGATTTGGTTGGGGTTTTTTTGTTTGTTTGTTTGTTTTTGATGTCATGGTTGTATGAAGATTTTTATATAGTTATTTTAACTGTGTATGATTAATGCCAGTATAGACATTTGCTCAGTAATGGGTGAAAAAAGTCCCTTGCCACAACATGGTGAGTACTTTTGTCCCTCAATTTCTTCTGAGCTGAGCCAGTCCCTGCACTATTTTCCTACCTCTTGTTTTCATTTAGTGGTGTGCAGAAAAAATAGGATGGCTTAAGTGGCATACCCACTACAATGTGCCTTGATTCTAGTCTTGCTATGTCTGCCTTAATTGGGTACTGCAACAGTTATATATGTAAAAATAAATGAACTTTTTACTGCAAAAGGGGAAAAGAAGAAAGACAGATGATCCCTCAGCAACAGCTGTTTGGAGAAAGAATCCCACAGAAGCTGCTTCTTTCACTAATTAGAAATCTGCTTTCCTTTAGGAAGGATAACATCTACATTCTTGACTCCTGTTTTTGCTTCTAATTACTTCTTGGAGAAGTGAATAAAGACACTGTTTCATATGTTTTACTTAGAGTTGTTGAGGCAGAGAATGTTGGGTGGAAATGTCTTCTGGAGATGTGAAGGAAGAAAAAAAATGAAATAAAGATGTCAGATGGCACTTTGAATTTCAGGAAAGGGGGTTGTTTTTATTCCACCAAGAGGTGCATCAGCACTGGATTAGAAGCAGTGGTAGTGCTGATACGTGGCATCATCTGCGTCCCTGGGGAGAGGATGCTGTTCTGTGGAGAGGACAAATCTGTGACGAACTGGAGCTTGCAGATGATCACATCAAGAGATTACGGACAGCCAAATGGGTCTGCTGTCAAGCCAGACAGCAAACTGTATCCTGTCCCCTGCAAATTACAGCTTTCTTGCACAGTGGCTTCTCTGCGTAATTTAAGTAAAAAAGGGTGGTGGTTGTTGCAGTAGTGGTGTCCAGCCAGAGGGGAATGAGTGATGCTGGGCAGAGGAGCCTGTTGCTGTCAGAAGGGATGCAGGACAGAAGTTTAAGGAAGAGCAAGCAAATGTCACAGAATCACAGAATGTTGG
>NW_010298735.1:21868-37212 GCF_000700745.2 Antrostomus carolinensis | reverse complement strand
AAAAAAAAAAAAGACAAAGAAAACCCAGAAAACTCAGCAATGGAAGTGAATGGCCTCATCCTTATATATAGATATAAATATCCAGAGGTGAAGCAGATATTTTGCAACTGCTAAGGCTAATTACAAAGCTGCTGTGGAATTGTCTTATACACCTATTTTGGGGGTAAAATTGGAGATGGGAATATTCTGAACAGTTTTTCTACTGTCTTGCCCTTTATATTTAATAATACACTAAGCACTAATAACACTTTATATTTAATAATACACTAATAATACACTCAGTCTATTATTTGGTAAACCTGGATGAAAGTGCTAACAGTTTTTTTTTCTGGAAAGATTAAGCCAACACATGTAAGGAAAATCATGGGATATTAATGGGATGGTGTAGGGTATTAGAAATGTTTTAAAATTGCTTGCTGACCTTACTGTTGGGCAGACAATGACAGGAAATGATGTTTTAAAGAAACATAGTGTAGTGATAGATTTAGTTAATTTTCAGGCCTGGTTAGAAATGCCTCAGGCTATTACAGTTGCAGTCAATCATTCAATTTATCATTGTCAGAAAGATTAGAATGATGATCTTGTCAAAAGATGTCCCAGAGAATGTCATAGCTGTATGCAGCAAATAATAAGAATTTTGACAACTCAGAGCCAATGTATTTACATAGCCTGTGTAAATCTAGAGGTCTAATTCAAAAAGCAATCCAGATTCCCCTCAGAGACAATCTCAGTAATTGCAGAAGTGTTAATTGATGGAGGAACAGGAAGTAATTCATTAATGCAATTCAATAAGTCACCAACATAGTAGGTTATAAAAGGCATATGTCTTATTGAGATTAACAATGACTGAAGTAGCTATGGGAAACAGGATGAAGCTGTTTTCTATAATAAACATATCCAGTAGACTTTCAGCTGTCTCCTGGAGGACAAATTTCAGCGTAAATTTGCCTTAAATATTAGGGAATTAATGTATATATTTTCTTGTAGCAGTAGAGAAAGCTTTTGTCTAACACTTCTCATGATTACTAATACGTCAGAAATTTTTCAGATTTGTTGACATGTTAGCCTTAATAGTAATCAATTTTCAACTCTGATTAATTGCAGTCTGTTCATCTAAATTTGCCAGGGAGTTTCAAATTAATGCAATGCTCTCCTTTCCTTCAGTGTCTCTTACCGTTCTCTATCATTACACATTCCTGCAAAACCTCTGTTTTCTTGATTCGGGTGGCTGTATTATAGCAAACGCAAAAATCCTTAAGGATCCTTTACATCTCCTTATAAAGGTTTTATGTTCTTTAGTTAATAGTTGTAGAATTCTTCAAGATCTTCAGGTGCCTGAGCACCAGAAGATGTTGACTATGTTTTTAATTACAATGAAGATTATTTAATGTGATCCCAAATGCATAAGAGCTTGGGAATGTTACAGTGGAATACAAGAGAAGTTGCTTGTGCAGTAACTCTTTATGGTAAGCTCTAGGAAAAAAAAACGAATCAAACCAAAAAAACCTCCAAAACTCCAAAGTCCTCTAGTGTATTTTGTAACACTGTGATTCTTTTAATTACTTTTTTTTAATACTCAGAACATGAGTTGATTAAGCTGATCTGCAATTATGTAGTGTTGAGAAGGAAACAGAACCAAAGTGCCTGTTAACATGTTATATAGCCAGTAGCATCTATCTGCATCAGTACAATATTTGGTCATAAAGGCACACTTTTACTTTACTAGATATTTTCAGCATCTTTTCCATTCTTTTATCTCCATTGTTGAAAAGTATTGCACTTACTTGGTGTGGGAATGATAAAAGATGATAAGCAAGATTCAGTGCTTGTTTAAACATTTTACATCTCCTGTCAAATTTTTCTTCATAATTTTTAATTGATTTTGAGACTTTTTTTTTTTTTTGCAAGAGACAGAAATTGTAAATCAATGTTGCAATTTTAAACCTGTTTTATTAAATAAGATAACAAAACAACTGAAACTTCCAAGTTATACTAGTTGCTTTTTAATAAAACTTTCTTTGTAATGTCTCCTACAGTTTTTGGAAGGGAGCTCAATGGCACTCCTAAAAGAGATCTCAGTTGTAAAAGAGTGTCTCAGTCCCATTAAAAATGCATCTAGAAAGCACAAATCTTTTGAAAAAGAACTCCTCTTATTTTAAAATTAATATATTTTGTATTGGATGTTCAGTATATAAGTTGTAATAGATTAACAAAAATTGCAGACTCGCAACTGAATGCTATTAAACAATAAAAATTTGAATTGTGTTTTTCCAGATATGGAAAAATTGTGATGAAAGGATGAGTGGTGGTGTCCATCTTTCTTGGTGTTGTGATGATGTTGTTTTGACTTTGTTGTGGGCTATTCTTTTTACTGATGCAAATGAAGTTTGTGAACATTGTAGATTGTGTCATGAATGTATACTTTAATGACAATTCCAGGGAAATTTCCAAGGGAAAAATAAATTATAGTACTTGAAGTTCACCTCAGTGACTTTAAAAAAACATAGGGATGTTCACAACCTTAGTGCAGCTCATCTGGAAATCTGCATTGATATAGCCTCAGATGGCTCTAGAGTAACACCTCCCCCCATCCAGCAGTAAGCTGGAGACACTGAGTATTTATTTGATTGATCAGTTGAGAACTTCTGTTTCAAAAAGTTGTTACGCATGAAAGATAAGCAGCTTTGGTAGAAAAGAGTCTGTATTTGGTTTACCCCATAAGATTTTAGTAGTGCAGAGGGAGACTGCAGGGGTGACTTCTCTGAAAAATATCAGGAACTGCTTCCATGTCAGAAGCAGACAATTTCAGCCAGCTCTAAGACAGCCCTGCTGCTGTCCATGGAGACAACCTCATGCAGGGACAGATTTTCTGACAGGAATTATGGCCTATGGGGGGCCCAGGTTGGAGCAGTCTATTCCTGATGGTCTCTACCTCTTAGAAAGGACCCATGCTGGAGCAGTTTTTGAAAAACTGCAGCCGGTGGGAAAGACCCATTTTGGAGCAGTTCATGAAGGATTGTCTCCCATTGGAGGGATCCCATAATTGAGAAGGAAAACAACATGAGGAGGAAGGAGCAGCAGAGATGAAGTGTTATGAACTGATGACAACCCTTGTTCCCCATCCCCCTGAATCCATTCAAAGGGGAAGAGGTTGAAGAGTCATGAGTGAAGTTGAGCCTGGGAAGAAGGGTGATGGGAAGATGTTTTCAGTTTTGGTTTTGTTTCTCACTATCATATTATTTTCTTAATTGGTAATAAATTAAATTTATCTTTTCAAATGGAGTCTGTTTTGACTGTGATGGTAGTTGGTGAGCAATAGCACTGTTCTTATCTTGACCTGCAAGCTTTTTCATCATCAACAGTTTCATGGCTGCTGCTTGCTGCATTATTTTGGTAAATTCTCAAAAGATCTGTGATAAGAAAGCACTTCCCTTTTCTTCTGCTGCCATCTTTCCACCTGTTTTTAGGCACAGTAAAAATTTGCTTTTCTTGGCAACTACAGTGCTTTAAAATGTTATCATCTTCATATGTTTTCCCACAACATCCAGGTTTCTCCCTCTGCTTTCCAGCCATGGGGTTAAGAGCTCCTCACTCAAATCAGAGCAAAGCTGGCCATGTTACTGCAGCCCACCACTATCATCAGTGGAAGCAGGTCACCTGCCTCCCCACAGAGCTTGAAAGCAGTGCCATCGGGCTGATAAAGGAGATCTTTGGTAGAAGGAAGAGAGGATGTGTCACCATATTTCTTCTCTCCAGTTGCCTGCACACTGAACACAAGCTTAAACCTGCAGGCATGGTATATGATAGTACTGCTTTATAAGTGGAAATAAGTTAATTCTGCTACCTAACTCTAAACCTTTCTAACCTCTTGAAGGAATTTAAAGGGCCTTAATAACATTTCGTAGTTTGGTGCTTAAGTAAGTAAGATCTTTCCTCTTACCCACCAGGTGCTGCAAGAGACACAGGACTCACATGAAACTACCAAATGTATCTTCCCTGTGAAGTTCCACAATTTGTGAAGTAAAACATGGTGGAGAAAAGCCATTTTAATTTTTCTTTCATGAAAAATAAAGCCTAATTTTATCAGAATAAATATTTTTAAAATAAATGTATCTGTAGAATTTCATAGAGGAAAAATAACATAATTTATGAGGAAAAAAACCCCTCCATCTCCATTAAAAGGATAAAAAAACCCCACAAGTTTCTCATGGCAAGTACTGTATATCTGTAATTTAAAAATTGAATAATGTGAAGAGTTCTGGTGAAAAATATAAAAATGTTCAATATTTGACTCAACACCATTTGGGAAATGGCATTAAGTCTTTAAGCAAAATCCAGTGAGGCAAAATGGTTATTTACGATGTATTTACAGTGAAACATTCATCATTCTCTAGCTATTTTCTGTTTGACACTCTTTGCATTATAAGAAAGGGAAAGAAACTTTCACTTTAAACTGTATTAGGTATATAGTGTAACATAGTTATTAAAAAAGATTCAAGAGAAGACTCTTTGTACCTACTGGAATGGGAAAATAAGATCAATATTATTTTCTCCGCTTCTGTTTAGTAAGAAATTCTTTGGCCTTGCAGGAATTATAGTGGACAAGAAATTATAGATACACATTTAGCATTCTCAAGAACACATGTCAAGAAGTAAATAAAAAAAAAATATTATAAACACAAGATAAGAAGCACTATAATTTGTCCAGATATAAAACAAAATAAAACAAAACAACTACTAATAGTAGATCCTTAAGGTTTTGTTTTTTCTTTACTAAATATTTTCAGAGGCAGTTGCCATTTCTGATTGTGTGAAATGTTTATTTTAAATTTCCTTCCTTAATCTATCAGATGAGAAAAATCCTCTCTTTCATAAATATGGGTACTCTCAGAATGTTTTTGGTTATCAAAATATAGCTTATGGTGTAGCAATGACACATATCCTGTTTCTTTGCGATAATATTTTTTTTCTTAGATTGAGAAAAAAAAAACCAAAACAAACTTTTTCATGGTGGGCAGAGATATTGACAATAGCTTCAGAATTTACTGGGAAAGGATGAAAATTAGGTTAATAATAGACATGAGTTTATAAAGAATACTATGTTTTGAAATTTTGAAATCCATCTTTAACTGAAATCCGCTTCTAAATGATACTTGCTATTTGGCATCAAAAATATTTTTGTATCAGAAAGATAACTTTACTCCTTAAAAAATTTTTATCAATTATGTCTTTCAAAAATGTCAAACAGATGAGATTCTAGTCTTATAATGCATCTCTAAGACTGTACTGGTCTATGCAGAAATTGAATCTGTACTTTGGTGATATAACGTCTACTGAAATATTGAGTTACTTGCATCTGATAAGTTCTCAAAAAAAAAAAAAAGGATAAGGTTAATACTATACTATTTAATCTTAATTTCTATTTTTTTTTAGGACCCTATCATGTTTTAAGTCTAGACTTCAATAATTTAAATAAATCATAAATAGCAGCATTCAGTCACTGAAATCAGACTTTCTTCTGTAATGTGTAACTGGCAATTACTGCATATTTCCATAGTGCATGATTTTCCACAAATTTCATCACTACATCATTAATTGCTCATTTTTCATCTCTCAAAACAATTTAACATAGTTTCTTTCAGGCAGAGAATAACTTATCTACATTATTTTATTTTTTATTAAACCAAATCAACCTTAAATTTGCAATAATTTCTTTAATTTTGCATGAATTTTTTACTGCTGTTCATTTATTCTCTGTTTCCATTCACCATCTGCAAGCATTTGACTTTATAGCAATTATTTAGCTGTGCCACATCATGACTGATATCTTTTATAAATGTTTAAAACAAAAAGAGAACAAGAAAAGGATGAAAAAGCCCTACATTCAAACAAAAAAGTCACAGTTCAGAATCCTGTATTTTCCATAGAGCTGAGACATCTGAATAGTAATTATTGTCCCAATTGTAAATCCAACCTAATTGCATTTTGTCTGTCTTCCTGATGAGCACTTCATGATGATGATGATTACTCCCGCTAAAAAATGTTCACTCTATTGGTATTTCCTTACACTGATAACCTGGGGGCCCTGCAGATAAAAGGATATGCAGACAAAAAAATGTTGGGTTTTTTTTTTTCCTGTTTCCATTAATTCAGCTATACTTTTCAAGTGAAAAAGAATCCTGGTTTAGATGTCCATCATCTCCCAGCCTGCTCCCCAGGTGGGGGGAATTTAGCTATTGTTCATTAGAAAATGCTTTAATTAACAAACATAACTGAGAGGTCAAGCCAGGGTAATCAGTGCTGATTAACTAGGCCACCTTTCTGCACAAATTAAGAAAGCTGCCTTTTCCCCTATTTTTAAGAAACTTTCCGTTAAAAGATTCTCAGTGATTGTTTGAATGGTTTGGATTACTAAAATTTTTAGCCATGATAATTTATTCTTAATTTTTGCATATTTCTTGATGAGTTAGGTAGAAATGTTAGGCAAACCCTGTGGCACAGAGAAGAAAGTTAACAAGTTATCATCCACCTCTGTATTTCAGAGGAGCCTGTTAAGTTAGATTACCACTGCAAGCTTAAATCCACAAATGGAACCAAATAACTGTAGAATTAGAAGACTGTAATATCTGGATTTTTTGACTGGGTTTTAAAAGTGTGATGAAAGCTCTGACAGAAGCGTGGAACTCACACTGTCTTGAAGGATATATACCATTTAATAATATTAAAAGTGAGTAGTATTTAAAAGAAAGAATAAAGGAAAAAATAAAGACAAATACTTTTGCATGTTCCTTTTGATGAGTATTTTTGGTTTGGCAGAAATAGATATAAAAAAATAAGAATGTTTTCAGAGGAGTCATTGTCATAATTTCTTGCAGCAGCTTGGATGAATTTCTTCAAAGTTCAAATTAAAATCAGGCACACAATAGTCCTTTTCATTATCTAGAATTCCCAGTTAAAACCAGACGCCATGTCAAAGATGATAGATTAAACCTCTTTGCTCCCTTTATTAGAAGAGAAAAGAGAAAACTTTGGGAATTTTTGTAGTGGTGGGCAGAGTACATGAAAGAAAATTAAATGGAGCTTGAATGTTGTCCAGATTGAAGAGATCTGAAAATGAAGAAAGTTCTGCGTAGTCCATTCTTACCTTTTTCTATTGCATAACTATCAATTAAATTTTCTCTCAGATTACATTTGAAAAATGCACCTTACAATTTTCCTATGATGAAAAACAAAAGCTGTACAAAGAGTATAGTGTTTCTTCAGGACTATAGTATTACCTGAAAATTTGAATCTCATAATTCTTGGACATCTCACCCTTCTTACAGGAAATAGATGAACTATGCTGATCTCTGAGTCCCTGCAATCAAAATATGTGCCCAATTTCTTCACATGTTGCAAAATCTTTAGAGCAGAAAATATCTGCAATTAATTTCTAGACTCCACAGAGGGCTGAGGAATCCAGCCAAAGTTTTCAGTTATTTTGGCTTTGTTATTTAAAAAAACATAAAACCTGTGGTATTTTTTTCATGATCTATTTTAATTCATAGCTATGCTCTTCCCTCCCCCTTCTTAATTCTCTACTGCAGTGAGGTTTTAAAATTTCCCTTCTAGCTAGTTCTATGCTGATTTATCTGCTTTAGAATGGAAATTATAATACAATCTCATAATACAGTATAACTAGGAAGGAGTGCAATTCTGAATTATATCTTTAAATCATTTTAGTGTTACTGGTTTTATCCTCCCTAGAGGGAGAAATACTACAGTTCCACTCTCTGTCGGTTTAGATCCTCCAGATACTATGAATTTGGTATGTGCTCTTGAAGCTCATGTTGAAAGACAAGTGCTGTATTTGTACAGGTGGCATGAATTAATGTATACTTCACACAATAAAAAATTAACTCACCAGTTTTATTCTACTTATTACATTTGTTTAGCTGATGACAATTTATTTATGTAAAACTCCTTTTTCTATGGATCAATACAATATCATTCCAGGATTTTGCATAGGGAACAGCTTTTAGTTTTCTGCAGTTACTTGATTGTGTCATAGTCTTTACCTGAAAGATATGAAATTTTACAATTTGGACTATTTCACTATGCTGTCCCCAATTCCTTCTTTAGAACTGGACAGGCTATGAAAATAGCAGGAAGACCAGTAATCTTAATTTATAAATTCCTTATCTGCATTTTTCCTTGGCTTTTTGAATTAAATATTAGTAAGAGCTGTACACCTAAATACCTTATAGGAATTATAATGTCACAGTCAATCAATTGCTAGTTCAAAGGTTGTAAATTTTGACAGTTAAAGGCAAACTCTAAGCTCACTCAATATATACACAATAACATCTGACTTCACTTTTTTATGGAAATTATATTTTTTGAAGAATTTTAACTGTGACAATGAATCGAACTTGATGTGGGATCCCTACTTACAATTAAATCTAGAAGATATTAACTTTTGAGGTTAATTGTCAGAAAAAAAACTCCAACTCCAGCTTTACTTCTCATGTATTCATGTTCTTCAGTGCAATTATTGTTATTCTTAAATAGTTGTTCTTAGGATTTCTTTTAAAGTTTTTTGCATCTGGAATAACAAACTTTTGATCTTTCTTTTCAAATTTCCCAAGTTTGAGAAGAAACATCTTCAAATATTTAAAGAATAAAAATACAAAAGACGTGGAAAAATCACATGTCATTCCCCTAAATATTTGCATGACTACCCAGGTCTCTTGGAAAATTAAACAAAGCTTGAAAGGTCTAAAGGAAAATTTTATAAGACTTATGATTCTATCTAAGATCTGAAAGCATCTTTTATTCCACCTTTACACCATAGATATCTATGCACTTATCTGTACATGTTCCTCGTAAGTGTTGAATAAAGTAATTTTAAATAAAACAAGAAAATAATTCTCTGGTCAATTGGGAAAGAACTGTTCAGATTTCAGAAATAAAGATTATAAGCAGTACACTATATTCAGTATTGTAAAATCATTTGATCAAATATGCTTATATTAAATCTAGCAGTGACAAGACATTTATCGTAGGGACAGAGAAACTACCAATTATATCAATATTTGCTCAATGAATGCATTTTATTATGTTAATCAAATCATACGTGGAAAGCCATCCACTCCGTTGCAACAGCTGGAAAGAGACATTGGATTCCAGTCCTCAGCTCTGTTCAGGGCACAATAGACAGTTTATCAGAGGATCATATGATTTTCCTCTATACTCTTCAAATTCTGTGTTTAATTTGCAATAAATTTGGAGTTGGATTGGAAAGGACATTCAAAAGTCATGTAGTGCAAACCTTTTGCCATGGGCAGGAACATATTTCACTAGATGAGATTGCTCAAAATCCTGTTCAACCTGACTTTGAACACCACCAATGATGGGGCATCCACATATTCTCCAGGCAACCTGTTCCAGTATCTCACCACCTTAATTGTAAAAAAAAATATATATATTCTTTATAACCAACCTAAATCTACCCTCTTTTAGTTTAAAACTATTTCCCTTTATCCTGTCACTACAGCCCTTGATGAAAAGTCTTTCTTCAGTTTTCTTCTAAGTCCCCTTTATACATGGAACATTCAAGACATTGAAGTCTTTTCAGAGCTTTTTCTTCTGCAGACTGAACAATACAAACTCTCTTAGCCTTTTTTCATAGGAGAGGTGTCCCATCCTTTTGATGACTTTTGTGGCCCTCTTCTGGACCCACTACAATAGATCTATGTCTTGCTTGTGCTGAGGATGTAGTACTCCAAGTAGGGTTTCATGAGAGCAGAGTAGAGGGGGAGAATCAACTCCCTTGAACTGCTGGTCATGACGTTTTTAAGCAGACTAGAATATAATTTTCTCCATTTTCATCATCACTTGTTCTCCTATCTTATTTATTGAGGGCTACATTTTCTTTAATCCTCATTTGCTGACCAGTGTTCCTGTAGAAGTCCTTCTTCTTATTCTTTGCATTCCTTACCAAATTCAACTCCAACTGTGCTTTAGCTTTCTTGATCCCATGCCTACACATCCAAGCAGCATCCTTGTATTCTCGCCAGGAAAAAGCCCCTGGTTCCACTGCCTACTAATTTCCTTCTTACGTTTCAGTTTGATCAGAAGGTCCTTACTCAACTGTACTAACTAGCCTACTGCCTTCCTTGTCTGATTTCTTACATGTGGGAATTGAGAACTCTTGTCTAAGAGCTCCTTAAAGAGCTGACATATCTGTTCAGCTCCTTAATCTCTGAGGATAGTTTCCTAGGGGGTCCCATCCACTAATTCCAACAACTGAAAGTTCTCTCTCCTAAAATTACCTTTCACTGCAGGCTCTTCTTCAACATTAGTGTGGACAACTTATGTGTAGTACTTCTGAGTTCATCAGGAATACACAGAGAAAGAAACGCAGTCATCAAATACTAAAGCCTCTGTTTTGAATGGAAATAATGATACATGTGAGTATACTTCCATGTTTGGTTTTGGTAGTATTTTTTGCAATTTTGGGCTTCATGGAGCTGGTAAAACAAAGAACATCATCAGCTGTTCTAAGAGTTGCATTTTGGGCTAGGGAAGAAAGCATTGAGGATGAACAAATCATTACAACGTTGGTTAAGTAAATAATTTTTCATGTTTTATGGATTTTGGATAAGTTTTCACTTGCATTGAATAGCCTTTTCCATTTCTGCAAATGTACCTTCTTAAGTAAAGAAAATCAGTTTCATCAAATTGTGTCTGACTAATTTCTTCAGAAAAGCTCTTTTAAAATGTGTAATTCATTTCTTATTACTGTCCACAGCATTTTTACTTTTTTTGTCGTTTTTAAGTTGTCACTCAATTTAACCTCTATCAAGGTAGTGAATTGAAGTGCTACCAGTCTGTACCAAAAGAAAATTTGGCTCTATGTCCTTACAATTGCACAATATAACATATAAAAAGATGCATTTACCTGTAGGTGTTTCTATGATATAATAAGGTTTACAGTACAAATAAATGAAAATAATCTCTTACTCTTATAAGGCTGCTTACAACTGCTATCTAGGTGATAAGCTGCTTTGGTTCTTTTTCTTAAGATAAATATTGGAAAAAATTCTCATTTTTTTGAAAAAAAACTATTAACTTTTCTCATAAGGACTAAAAAATGAAAAGATTTTAAAATAATTAGAATAAAAACCTAAATGTGCTGGAATACAAGAAGCTTCACTGAATCTCTGTGGAGGCCAAAGCACCAGAAGAAAACAAAGCAGAAAAGAAAAAAAAAAAAATCTAATATTAAATTTCAAAACCTAGTAGACAAGCTTAGGATAGAATGAGGTGTGATGTATATGCAGGTAAAAATTTGAGAATGCAGGGGTGACCCTAAGTGTTAATGAGACTCATGTTAGAGCTTACAACAAGCCATGTAGTCATACATGAATGGAATGGATATCAATTATCTGTGTGAATGTAATATTAATTGTTTAATGGAAAAGAAGAATTATTTACTTTGACATACATATTTGCTACTTGGCCTGCAAATCATGAACACTTTGGGAGTAAGAAGGTTAAAGCTACTTCCATCATACCATCATGACAGTTTTGCATTCTCCTTTTTTTACCGAACAGAAAAAAAACTCAGTTCATCTGGGAGTACCTTGGTGATTATGAAAGGTTATGCTTTCTGAACCGCAGTAACTTCCCCTGTATTCACAAAGGCTGAGGTTGCTCCGTCTTTATTGTTACTGACACAAATGTGGTGTTAGGCTCATAGGCTCATTTACCAAGAGAACATTAAAGCCTTCCTTGTAGCCCAGTTTAAAGGGCTACATGAAACTCTGGTAAGAAGTCTTACAATCTTTGGTCCAAAAAAAGCTGAGGAGCAGGACTCGACATGCTGGTTTTGCTACACAATTTCTTGTCTTGGAAATAATCTTTCTTGGGGAGAAGTTAGCAAGCAGTAGTTGGAAATATACTGTTTATCATGCAGGAGCTTTGAGGAAAGATTTTTTTTTTTTTAAAAAGCAGACTCTACTAGACACTGAAAAGAATAAAAACTGACAGAAATAAGTAAAGCTGCTGAAATCTGAAGCTTCATTCTTTTCAGTGGCAATTGATGAAATATCACCAATATTTTAGTATTACATTCCCTTATTAACTGCAGTCTGGATTTGTAAAACCCTAGGACATGCTGCTACAAGTATGTTCCCTTGTGAGACTGAATAGAGAGGGTGGACAGCAAAGCGCAAAGGCCGACATACAGGTACATTTTTGTCAATATTTATTTATAGCACATTCCATGTTATTTGTTTTGAAGATAGTTGAGTTTGAGGATTATGAAAGGAAAATTGAAAGAAAAATAATGAAAGAAAAATCAAAATAAGAAGCTGAGAGGAAAGAACATGATAAAGAATCAAAAGAATCCAAGCTTTTCTGGGTGGTGTTCCTATTTAGGACTACTTTTAGTGGAAAACCAGAAAAATATGCTAACCTGGCTTAGAAAAAAATCAAGTGGCTGTTTTTTTATTTTTTTTTCTTTTTCCCAGAGTATATTAAAATTAGGTAATGAACAATGTGCAGTATTAATGGTATAATAAAACCCACTATCATGATATGAAACTCTCTTGATATTTTTTCACATCTTCCTTGCCAAACATGCTTAGTTTTATCATCTAAGTACTCATCAAGGACACTATCATTTTAACTGTATTATATTTTTCAGCAGCCAAACTAATAATTTAACTTAATAATAAAATTCTTTCAATGGGCTTCCCAACCCCCTCCCCCCCACCTCTAAATATATTTTTAAGCATCATCTATCTCATTCAGAGAAGAACTGCAGACATTTGGAAAAAAAATTCTTATTCTCTAATAAAACACATGCCAGATAATACTGAGACAGAACCAGGGAATATATTTCTAATTATCCTCAAATATGTTACATAGATTTGTTCTTAATTCCACATCTGACACATAAATGTGTAGCTAACTTTCAGCTCTACTCAGCAGACTGTTTATCACATTCTTTCCTGAAATCTTTTCACCCAAATGAATTACATTAATTTTAAATTTAATCTCTTATACTTGCTTGTTTCTTTAAAGTCTAATACATATTACCATATACCAACACAGTATTAATATTAATGATGTGATAATACAATGTTGTGTTACCTAAACACTTCCTCTGAATCTTGTGCACAATTTTATTTCTGCTCTGAACTTAGATCTGTGCTATTGTTTAAACATATTTTTAGATTAGTAATAATTTCACAATGTTCCCAGTTTCATAAGACTCAGTTTAAACTGTAATTCTGATATAGTTTATCTCCCAATACATATAGATTTCAATGGAAATAAACTTTCTGTCAAAGTAAGATAATTTCTGCTTCTTTTCCCAGGATAAAAATGAGTTGATTCCCAAGGAGGAAATATTTTGCAATTGCTATGGATATTGGACTTTTCTACTTCTTCCCTTTAATTACTTTCTAAATTGACTACTCTTTTTAGTCACATAAATAAAAAGACGTTGGCATGTGAAGAAATAAAAATACAGATGTTATTGCAATTGATTATTTTTTTATTGAAGTTGGTAAGTGTACACATATAAGTTGCAAAATACATAGTGAGCAACTATTGCAAAGCCCCTAGATGTTATCTATAAATTTTTGAATTTAGGGCTGCTTTCTCTGGTTGCCTCTTCTTTGGGTCACCTCTGAAGCTTTTTGTTGTATGATATACTCAGTATTAGAAGAAGTAAGTGTCTGGTGCAGCAAAACATTCATGTACAGGCTTGAAACATACTATTGCAACTACTAAAATCAGCATGAATGCACAGAGGTTTAAAATTAAGAACAAATTAAAATATCTTGCAGAACTGGACTATGAAGTCTGTAGAAATACTATGTGATTTTTAACTTAATTAAATAAAATATTCTATCTTCTTTTTAAGTCCAGACACACAGAAAATAGAAGGTGAACATGCATACAAGTACAAGTGAATAGCTTTCAGCGTTAAAACATTGATTTTTCTGAACTGATGTGTTTCAATAGGTCTTTTTAATCCAGTACGTGCTAGATAACCCCACCTAAAAACTATGGGTTTTTTATTTCTGAAAGAGAGTACTTAAAACAAAAAAAAATCCACTGTGTCTTAGTAAATCTCTTGTCAGAGTATGAGATGAAGAATATTGGTATTCAGAATTCTGTTTTGGTCTATATATTTTGTATATAAAGTGACAGAAGGAAGTGGTGTAGATGTCAATAACTTTGAAAACTAATCTTCCACTGTCGGAAAAAAACTGTCAGGCTGATAGGGATTGAATAAGCATGTTTACTTGTGATTTTACACAAGAAAAGGTATGATTTTAAAGGAAAATGAGGATGCATGATTCATGAAAAGGTTTATTACTGTTCAAACATTATCATAGGAATGGTTCATCAAACTGGCAAGTTATTTTCTGACTTCTAGATTGAAGAAAGGATGTGATTTTCTATTACAAACAACAAAGACTACAACATACTTAGAAAAATGTCATGGCCAGGAAATCAATCAAGCCATTTAAACTAATCTTAGTATTTTGAAGTAATTGTATATACAGGTTATTTTCTTGCATGACAAAAAGACAGTGCCTGCTTCATAACACAGCATTCAGAGGCAGAATTAATGATTTCAAAACTGCTGTACTGTACTCATACTACTGTCATATAGATGGCACTTGCTTGCTATGCAACCTAGTAAAGTACACGAACCACACTATCACAGTGTACTAGTATAACAAAATTAGCACATGCAGTCTGGGGTTACTATGGTGTTGAATTTTTTATTCTCCAGACTGATTACATGTTATAAACATTATAAGATCCTGAAGAAAAAAAAAAGTCAAAAATTTATAAAAGATATTTGAGTTCTTAATTGTAGTGGCAACAGCTATTTTATAATTAATTTGTGGGTTTGTCCACATTCTCATGTCTTCTGAGATTTACTTTAAAAATGAAAACATACTCAAAACTTTCTGTAGAAATGTATGCAGAAGGGTTTATTTTCTGTGTTTGGAAGACCTGGGAACTTTGTATTTAATTATCAGCCTCTGGAAGAATCTGAGAACTGATTCAAAAAAGTATTCTAGTTTCTATAGTTCAGGTGCACCATTATCAAAATTGAATCTAAACTCTGTGTTAAGGTGCTAGATTTTTACAGTAGTGAGGTCTTTGGAAGTGCATTCGTTTTGCATGGCAAGGTTTTGGTAGCGGGGGGTGACATAGGGGTGGCTTCTGTGAGAAGCTGCCAGAAGCTTCCTCCATGTCCTACCTGACACAGCCAATGCCATCTGGCTCCAACAGACCCGCCGCTGGCCAAGGCCGAGCCCATCCATAAT
>NW_010298735.1:21504-21835 GCF_000700745.2 Antrostomus carolinensis | reverse complement strand
TCAGTAATGCCTCTGTGGTGACATAATTAAAAAAAAAAAAAAAAAAAAAAGGAAGTGAGGGGAAAAAAAGCTGTACGCTTTACAGCAAGAAAAAGAAGTGAGAAAATATGAGAGAAACAACCCCACAGACACCAAGGTCAGGGAAGAAGGAGCGGGAGGAGGTACTCCAGGTGCCAGAGCAGAGATTCCCCTGCAGCCTGTGGTAAAGACCATGGTGAGGCAGGCTGTGCCCCTGCAACCCATGGAGGCCCATGGTGGAACAGATGACCAGCTGTAGCTTGTGGAGGACCCCACGCTGGAGCAGGCGGATGGACGAAGGAGACTGTTAACC
>NW_010298735.1:15958-21486 GCF_000700745.2 Antrostomus carolinensis | reverse complement strand
TGGGCCAGAGGCCCACCTGTGGCCTGTGGAGGAGCCCACAGCGGAGCAGGTGGATGCCTGAAGGAGGCTGTGACCCCATGGGAAGCCCACACTGGAGCAAGTTCCTGTCAGGACCTGTGGCCCCTGGAGAGAGGAGCCCACGCTGGAGCAGGTTTGCTGGCAGGACTTGTGACCCCGTGGGGGACCTGTGTTGGAGCAGTCCCTTCCTGAAGGACTGCACCCCATGGAATGGACCCAGGGTAAAACAGTTTGTGGACAACTGTCATTCATGGGAAGGACTCATGTTAGAGAAGTTTGTGGAGGACTGTCTCCCATGAGAGGGACCCCGTGTTGGTTGGGGGGAAGGAGTCCTTCCCCTGAGGAGGAAGAAGCAGCAGAAACAACGTGTGAGGAACCGACCTCAAGCCCCTGTCCCCTGCCCCCCTGTGTTGCTAGGGGGAGGAGGTGGAAAATCGGGAAAGGAATTAAGCCTGGGAAGAAGGGAGGGGTGGGGGAGGTGTTTTAAGATTTGGTTTTACTTTTCATTATCCTCTGATTTTGACTGATAATAAATTAAATTTGCTTTTTCCCCCGAGTCTTTTTTGCCCGTGCCGATAACTGGTCAGTGATCTCTCTCCGTCCTTATCTCCACCCACAAGCCTTTCGTTATATTTTTCTCCCCCTGCCCAGTTGAGGAGGGGGAGTGATAGAGTGGCTTTGGTGGGCATCTAGCCTCTAGCCAGGGTCAACTCACCACAGGAAGACATCTCAAAGTAAGCATGCAAAAGTTGTACTTTTGTAAGAACCAGCAATAAAAAATATCACATATAATGTGATTGTATACATTGTTCCCACTTAAGTATTCCACTTAACATTTTAGGAGGGTCTTGTATACCTCTATTAATCCTTAGTGCATTTTGGTCAAAAGCTTAGTTTAATCTTTTCTCTTAATACATAGCTGGATGATGTACATAGTCGTGTTTAGGGTATTTTGGTTTGGTTTTAAAAGTAAGACCCAAATGCTTAGAATACTTTTTGTTTTCCTCTTTTGTTGTATTATTTTTTTACTCCTGGTGGAAAAATCAAAACCTAAAACCATAAAAAGGAGTGTTTAAACACAACTTGGTTATTTATGAATTGAAACAAATCAGCAAAAAAGTTCCCATTTAATTTCTTACTGAAATGTTTTGGTTTTTTTCTCCGAGTAATAAATAACTAACTTTATCTCACAGAGAGTTTTCAATCAATTAGATAATTTTATTATGTCAGATTGTGAATTCATAAAATCATATCTTTACAAACTTGATAGTATTAATTAAATAAGTACTATAACACCAGATCTACTAGACTCATTTTCAGGTGTTCTTTTATTGGAGGCATAGGAAAAACACATACTACACGTTTTCTGTAAAGGTGGAAGTATATTGCAACTTTTTGCAAGTGCTCACAGATGCTTGGTAGCTCTCTGAAACAAAATTTTCCCAGTGCTACATCCTGCGTTTTTTTTTCACTTCGTACTGTGCCTGCCTGCCATGGAGTACAGTTGAGAGGTACATGTCAGTCTTCAGATTGCTGTTCCACACACCAGAGTATGGCACATGTTTGTGTGCATACACGTAGAAACATACACACATATTTTAACTGAAAAACACTGAAATAATTTTAGCCTTCGCCTCAGTCACATTAGCAGTAGTATCTAACATTTCTGTGTGTAAATGAAGGCTGAACCAGTATTCTTATGGGTCACTAACTCATATAGTTGTATTCTTAGGCTACTTCTGTGTGCAAGTTTACCATTACAGTAAAATAAAATGGACAATAATGAAAACTGTTTGCTGCACAGAGAAGATTAAGTTGAATCCATAAGTTCAAAATAAATCCACAAGTTCAAACACTGGTGTTTATTCTCACATAAGTATTTTGAAGGAAACAAACAAAACACTTTTTAGAAATATTTTTTGATCATAAAAGAAAACACAAAAGAAGAAAAAAAAACTCACTAATGTTTCTGGAAGCTTTACTGAAACATCATAATTAAAGTACGTTTTCTTTTTTAAAATTAAATATATTATTGGCACTAGTCACAACGGTGTGCTTTGCCCTATCATTCTATAAAATAAATGTGTAAATATAAAGAAGTCAGTTTAATTTATAGTAACAAACACTGGACAAGGTGAATGAAAAAAACCACACCAACATTTTTACACAAATCCGTATTAAAATATGTAAGTATGATATTTACTCAGTGAAGCATTTTGCTAAGAATTATAAGGCTTCTTACAAATTTCAATTAATTGACTTTGTTTCTAGCAATTTTGTTGAAAGGAAGAATCTGCTTACAAAATATTAATGTAAACTATCAAAATTTACATTTCTGCAACATAAAGTACTGAATAACCTTCTATATGTTTCCGTATCTACCTCAAATTACATTATGTTTTGTGAATGATGTAATAAAGACATCTAACCTGAACTTTTTTGCTCTTACAATGTTTTCTTGTCTGCAGAAACACTGCTGTGCAGTAGCAGCACTCAAGCAGTTCTCAGATTTACAGACGTCCATTCACTGGTTTAATTCTGAGACTAACTTCAAGCTTATTCTGGAGTAGGTCCATCAGTTATGTTCTGTAGTTGAGGTTGGAGGATACCATGAGTTTTAGGCCATCTCCCTAGGGTGTCTGCTACATAAATGGCCGTGGAGATCCTGTTGCTGGCTCAGTGGCTTACTGTGGTGTTATAAGGGGCTGGTCCTGGTCAACCAGTACAGATGAGTGTCCTTAGAAAACTGGTGACATTCACTGTCACATTGACAGAGGGAATTTGTAGATGTACTAGATAGAGCACATGTTAAGAAATTATGCCTTACACTTCTAATTTGATGCTTTTTCCTCCCAATTCTATACCTGCTTTCTCTACTCTTTAAATTCTTTATGATATCTCTTGGTATATAACTTTACATTTGGCTATGTCAGGCTGTATGTTGTCTGAATCATAGAATCAGAGAATAATTTGTTTGGAAAAGACCATTACAATCATCTAGTCCAACTGTAAACCTAGCATTGCCAAGTTCACCACTGAAACATGTCCCCATGTACCACATCTACACATCCTTCAAATACCTCCAGGGTTGGTGAATCCACCGCTTCCCTGGGCAGCCTGTTCCAATACTTGACAACCCTTTCAGTGAAGAATTGTTTTCCTAATATCCACCACTAAACCTCCCATGGTGCAACTTAAGGTCATTCCCTCTTGTCCTATCATTTGTTATTTGGAGGAATAGACTGACTCCCACCTCTCTACAACCTCCTTTCAGGTATTTGTAGAGAGCTATAAGATCTCCCCTCAGCCTCCTTTTCTCCAGACTAAACAACTCCAGTTCCCTCAGCTGTTCCTCGTAAGATTTGTTCTCCAGTCTCTTCACCAGCTTTGTTGCCTTTTGCAAATGCTCCAGTGCCTCAATTTCCTTCTTGTAGTGAGAGGCCCAAAACTGAACACAATACTTGAGGTGTTGCTTCAACAGTGATGAATACAAGGGGACAATCACTTCCTTACTTCTACTGGCCATGCTATTTCTGATACAGACCAGGATGCTGTTGGTCTTCCTGGATGCTGGAGCACACTGCTGGCTCATGTTCAGCCAACTGTTGACCAGTACCCCCAGGTCCTTTTCTTCCAGGCAGCTTTCCAGCCGCTCCTCCCCAAGCCTGTAGCATTGTATGGAGTTGTTGCGATTCAAGTGCAGGACCCGGCACTTGACCTCGTTAAATCTCATACAATTGGCCTTGGTCCATTGATACAGCCTGTCCAGATCCCTTTGCAGAGCCTTCTTGTCCTCAAGCAGATCAACAATGCCACCCAGCTTGGTGTCATCTGCAAACTTCCTGAGGGTGCGCTCAATCCCCTCATCCAGATCATTGATAAAGATATTAAGCAGAGCTGGCCCCAAAACTGAGCCCTGGGAAACACCACTGGTGAACCACAGCCAAGTGGATTCTGCTCAATTCACCATAACTCTCTGGGCTCGGTCATCCAGCCAGTTTTTTACCCAATGAAGACTACACCTGTCTAAGCCTTGAGCCGCCAGCTTCTCTAGGAGAACACTGTGGGAGACAGTGTCAAAGGCCTTGCTGAAGTCCAGTAGACAAAACCCACAGCCTTACCCTCATTAACAAGGTGGGTTACCTGATCATAGAAGGAGATGAGGTGGGTCAAGGAGGACCTGTCTTTCATGAACCCATGCTGGCTGGGCCTGATTCCCTGGTTGTCCTGCATATACCCTGTGAGCACACTCAAGACGAACCACTCCATGATCTTCCCCAGTACCGAGGTCAGACTGACAGGTCTGTAGTTCCCTGGATCCTCCTTCCAGCCCTTCTTGTAGATGGGCGTCACATTGGCAAGCCTCCAGTCATCTGGGACCTCCCCTGTTAGCCCAGACTTCTGACAAACGATGGAGAGTGGCTTGTCAAGTTCCTCCGCCAGCTCCCTCAGTAGTCTTGGATGGATGCCGTCTGGCCCCATAGACTTGTGAGTGTTCAGGTGGTGTAGCAGGTCATTAACAGCTTCCTCCTGAATTGTGAGGGGTTTATTCTGTTCTTCATCCCCATCTTCCAGCTCAGGTGGCTGAATACCCTGAGGATAACTGGTCTGGCTATTAAACACTGAGGCAAAAAAGGCATTAAGTACCCCAGCCTTTTCCTGATCCTTGGTGGCAATGTTGCCCTCCAAATCCAATAAAGGATGGAGATTCTCCTTGCCTCTCTTTTTGTTGTTAATGTAGTTGTAAAAACACTTTTTATTATGCCTAACAACAGTGGCCAGATTGAGTTCAAGCTGGGCTTTTGCCTTCCTAATTTTCTCTCTGCATAACCTAACAAGATCCTTGTAGTCTTCTTGGGTTGTCTGCCCCTTCTTCCAGAGGTGGTAAACTCTCCTATTTTTCCAGAGTCCCAGCAAGAGCCCCCTGTTCAAACAGGGTGGTTGTCTTCCCCGCTGGTCTGTCTTGTGGCACATGGGCACAGTCTGCTCCTGAGCCTTTAAGACTTCCTTCTTGAAGAATGCCCAGGCTTCCTGGACCCCTTTGCCCTTCAAGGCTGTCTCCCAAGGGACCATCTCAACCAAGAACTTGTCCTGAAGAAGTCAAAGTCTGCCCTCAGGAAGTCCATGATAATGGTCTTGCTAATCCCCCTTCTTACTTCACCAGCGATCGAGAACTTTACCATTTCATGGTCACTTAGCCCAAGACAGCCTCCGACCACCAAATCTCCCACCAGTCCTTCTGTGTTGGTAAATGGCAGGTCAAGCGAGGCACCTCCCTTGGTGGGCTCACTTACCAGCTGTGTCAGGAAGTTATCTTCCACACACTCCTGGAACCTCCTAGACTGTTTTCCCTCTGCTGTTCCGGCAGACAACCAGTAAGTTGAAGTCCCCGACAAGAACAAGGGTTAGCGATTGTGAGACTTCTGCCAGCTGCTTGTAGAATGCTTCATTTGCCTCTGCATTCTGGTTGGGTGGTCTATAACAGACTCCCAACAGGATATTTACCTTGT
>NW_010298735.1:15629-15928 GCF_000700745.2 Antrostomus carolinensis | reverse complement strand
ATCACAAACTTCAAGCTCCATACAATCAAAACACTCCCTAACATAGACAGGCACTCCACCACCCCTGCTTCCTTGTCTATTCCTCCTGAAGAGTTTATAGCCATCGATTGAACTCAAGTCATAAGCATACAGCCTCATGAGAGAGATTTATTAAAATGGTGGATGATTTTTGTGAGGGCCAGGTACACTTCTTGAAGATCTGGCACTCTACATGTAGGGTAAAAGCATGAATTTCTGGAAACTATTCATGGTTGTTTCAGTAAATACACTACTTCTAGTTTAGCGTACACATATCTGTC
>NW_010298735.1:4783-15599 GCF_000700745.2 Antrostomus carolinensis | reverse complement strand
TATATATATATATAAGTATTTTATGTATAATTATTCATCAAAGTATTCTTTTTACTCTTATGATTAAAAACTGTATGCTTTTTTTTCCCAAGTAAGACATTAAGTGGTAGTAATAAGTCCGTGGAGTCATTCACTCATTCATTTATTTTTTCAGTATTTGCTAAGAGATGTTAAAATGCCTATCCTGAGTCAGAGAACTGAGATTTTGAGTTTAAATTATGTTAATTTCTTCAGGATCACCCAACAGACCTCCATGTGGCTGTGAAAAAGTAGATGTATCTCCTTCATTAGCCAAAATATTTGTGAAATTTATGAATTACTTAGATTTTTATGATACTGTAGATCCCTGCCTTTATACTGAAGTAAATTCTTTGCTTTTTTGTATAATTTCATTTCTGATAATTTTTTTATCTAGTAAAAAATCGCATTAATCTATGACTCTATAAGGATTATTCTCCTGTTACATCCTTCAGTCATTAAAAAAATCCCACAACACAGTAAGAACAAAATAATAAGAATAAGAATAAGAATAAGAATAAGAATAAGAATAAGAATAAGAATAATAATAAGAATAAGAATAAGAATAAGAATAAGAATAAGAATAAGAATAAGAATAAGAATAAGAATAAGAATAAGAATAAGAATAAGAATAAGAATAAGAATAATAGAAAATGTGCCATAAATCTACCTGGCTATAAATTGACCTGGCTTGTACTCTTTTTCAGAGCTTCTGAAGAACTTGCCATCTTGCCACGTTCAGCATGATTTTACTTGTGATTTAACTAAAGCAATTGTACAGGTCAGGTTCAATTCTCCTCCCTTCCCATGCTTCAACTTTCTGGTAATGATGTGGTTCTGGAATTTAGGCTACATATTAATGTGACCCCACACTATGCCACTCTTGGTTTCTGAAAGATTTTTAAGATGTACCATAGAGGTATTATTTTTGATATATTTTGATCATTCACGTGATCACCACATCTTAACTCTTTACTCCATTGTAGATTTACTTGGAGTTCTTTCAATCTGTTCCTTCTTATAAGGTGTATTTTCCAACATTATCTTTCTATTTTATTCCCTTTCAAATGTTCTTCTCTGTTGTGATCTGATGAGTACACTCTGGCTCAGAGATTAACATAACAAGCACAGAAGTTTTGAGAAGCTTTAATTGTTCATCTGACTTTGTTAACTCTCACAAACTGTTTGCTGCAGCTCTATTATTCAGTATAATGAGGGACAAACCAATGGCCAAGAGAAATCACGTTCCCATGGGCCATGGAATGCATTAGTCTAATTTAGTTTAGCTGCTAATTATAAAAAAAAAAAAAAAAAAAAAAAAAGTATTGTTTGGAAAAGTTGCTGATATAGTGCTGACCTCTATGACTGTCAGCTTTTAACCCAATTTATATGTCTGATCATTCCTACTGAATTCCAGAGCACCAGCTATGACAAATCAAAATTTATTTTGTTTAATCAGATGTTGCTGGATAGTAAGTCTGAGTCAGGAAATTAGTTTTATTTTCCCTTTGTGGATAATTAACTGTTAAGATCTCAGTTCTCTTTCTGTATATAAATAATGTTTCTCATCAAACATTTATTTCGTTGGCTCTGCAGTTCATATCATGAGCTGTGAAGATACTTGTCATCAAATATTATTCTTGTCTTTCATGGACAATTTTAACAAAATCTATTGCTCACTGTATAACAGTAATCATAAATCAATATGCAAATTGTCTGAAGGAAGAAAAGATCATGGAAATATTTAAGTTAATCAGATTTTTAGGTCTTTTTCTGATTGAAGAAAACTAGCCAACCTAAATTGCACACTTTGAACACAGTCAGCAAGCTCTGTAAATGTAACCAAGGTAAAAATCAAAGATATGAAAAGGATTTATCTTTCTAATTTCCTCAGATTACAGTCAGAAACCTTCAGTCTTGGTTAAGCAAATAAACAAATATTTGTTTTATAGTGTTTTAAGCTTAATACTTTGTAGTGGCATGCACATGTCTGTAGTTAGAAGTTCTAGAAACAAGAATGTAATTAAAGAAAATAAAAATTCAGTACTGGTTTATTTGAATATTTTTCCATTGTATTGTATGCCTTTCCTAACACAGGTCTAATTAAAACAGATTGTTTTTCATAACTGACTCTAATGAGCATTTCAAAACCTCTGGGCTTCCACTACATTAAACAGAAAAAATAGATATAGGAGCCATTTTCAGATTCGGGGTTAAGACATTTATATTACATATATATAAAGTCTCCTATCTCCATGGATACCAAAATCTCCTGCTAAGACCAGGATTTGTCTGTGGAGAGCAACAGCATGGGCTAATTGCTAATATCTTTATCTTCTCTGAATAGCCCCTTCCGTCAAAGTAATTGTCTTGTCGAAAATGAGGCTGCTTGTGTAATACATTGATTCTCTGTGTGAAAAAAGGTAGTAGAATAATGCTGAATCTAACTAAATTCTTTATCCATCATAACTTGCATAGGAACTTAAGCAAATATGGTGTTAACATTGAATCTGGAATCTGGAAAGAATGTTAAAATCTAGTGCTCATTTCATAGTAAGTTCCAGAACATCTTGAAGGTTAAATGTGTCCTCGAAGACTGTATGTTTTGTATAGGCATTTATTTACACAGGAATGTATTTCTTTTCAAAGAGGGCAACTTCGTACAAACTATCTAAGGTGTATCAGTCATGTAAAAAAGGTGATTTGTACATGTGCTTGCAACATTGTTATCTGTGAAAATACATGTAAATAAATGCATGGTTAAGAAGATTGTGGGTTTTTTTCTGGTTTTGCTTTAACTCTAATTCAATCAAATTCCTTTTGATAGACAGACCTCTAGAATCACAAAATCTATGAATTATCAACCTACAGCAAATATTATAGTATATAACAGGTAGAATTCACTTTCTTAATTAAGTTTACCAGTATTTTCCTTGATTGGGCATTTTCCACGACCATTCATCAGATTTAATATATGGACTTTTGATGAAAACACTGAGTTTGTAGTGGAAATTTCATGGAAATTAATGGAAAATCATTCTTGTTCTTCATTAAATAAGCTGCAGACTCATTCCTTCAAATTCTGACATTAACTTGCAAAGTAAGAGCTTTTAATAATTGTCCTGAAGCAGGAGGGATTCTAGGACAATAAATAAATAAGCACATGTAGTATTTCAACGTACTCAGACACTTATTATTCTTTTTATTTCTTGTTAGTTTTTAAGTGGAGGTCAACAAAGAGAATTTATATTTTTTTTTTAAATGCCTTAGTTTATGTTACTGTATCGGGATGGTAAATTAAACACTTCTAGTAGAAATGTGATATCAAATTCTTAAATACATACTATCTCTATGCTGCTCAAGAACTAGAGAGCTGCACATTGATGAGTGTCATTGGACAATGACAAGCCTAGGTCCTCCATGGAATTTGTCCCACATTGCATTATTTTATCTGGTTTTGAATAATCTTATATAAAATGTATGTAACTCACCAGCTTCCTTTTGGTAAGACTTCTAAATAATCTGAAGTGTAATGTTTATCTCATGAAGTATTATGCATAAGTGTTACCAATTCAACTGGGCCAAAACCACTTGATTCAGATTACAGTGCAGAAAAAAATCCAATGTTTTGCTAATTTTGTCTACTTGAATTAATCCATCTTCCTTTGGGAAGCTTATTGTCACAAAAAAATGAAATAATGCAAGATTGGACCGATATTATTCCTGTATATCTCTAGAATACCAGGAGACTGAGCACTGAGAAATCAGTTTGTTTAAAATTTCTCCAAGGGGAGTGTGATTATACATTTTAGGTTTTGTTGCTACAGATCATACAGATGTAAGAGGAAGATCCAGTGTGAAAGATTCAGGCTGAAGTTCAAAGTATAGTTTCCAGAAACATTTATTGATTCTGCATTTATACTCTTTAATTAAAGGATGCTGGAAATTCAAGTGAAGTTTCTGGTCACTGTGATGACATTATTCCATACAAGTGCTTTGTCCTTCATAGGCTTCCCTGCAGATAAATGAAAGTAAATAACAGGTACCCAAACCAAAAATCTTGCAAAAAAGCAAAAAAAAAACCCAAAGCAAAACACCAACATAAACACCTTTGTAGCACACAAAGGAACAGTAAAAAAGCATAAGTACAGGGTTTTTTTTTTCCTTTGCACTTAATTTTTAAAACTCTTTTAAATTAATAGTACCGAATTCCTACTGACTTGGCTTAGCTGTTACAAGAGATGATTTCTACACGAATAAATGCCATCTTTTTTTCATACTTGTTTTCTATAATAAAAACAAAATTTTCATCCATTTAAATTGAAGTATTAATAAGTGAGCAGTCCAGCACTCCACAGTATATTTTGCAGGCTACAATGTAGACATCAACACATAGCTCCCTTATTTTTGGTTTCTCAAAGTCATGTGCTGACTGAGTAGATATGGAATTTGGAATCCAGGCCTAGGAATGAACCATGGCTTAGCTGGAAGCTAATACAGTCCTGTTTTCTGACCAAAAATTAAAATAAAATTAAAAAATAATAATAATAAAATCTTAAAATCAGTTACAAAATGGCAATTTAAACATCACACATTAAGTAAAAATAGACAAGATAAACAGTATTCATACATAAGGTATCTATATGGTACTTTGTTTCATCAGCACCTATGCTTGTGAAGACTAAATTTGTAAAATAGCTTTCCATTTCTGAATATATTTATAAGACTATAAAAAACATATTTTAAACTAAATATTTTGAAATTCCAGTTTGTATATCTATCCACTAAATATTCCATAGATACATAGCCAAAAATAGTCCTGGACTAAATCAGTTTTTTATAGAAAACAAAGTTTACTTTCCTTCTCTCTTCTCTTTCTTATTTCCTTTCAAAGTTAGGGACAAACTCTACACCCACAGACTAGAAGAGGTTTAAAAGTGCCTCTGATACCGTTCACCTACAGAAATAGTGATTAGCAATTAGCTTCAAAACTGAGCAATTTTCCATCATTCACCACTGGGAACACTGAGAGCTGCTACAAGAAGCAGACAGGACAGCTCAGCATGTCTCTTAGCTATTTTTCTTTGGGAGAATCAAATTTAATTTTTGCAGAGACATGGCTGCAGTCAAAACCATACGGAGAAGGTCAACTTCACACTGTACCTTGAATCCACATAATATATTCTATATTTGTTAAAAAATACTGTTTGATCTAATATAGGTGAAAATACATTCTAATTGTGGAATGTATTTTGGAATTGCTGTCACAAATATGCAATATAAATTTATGCAATTAATATACATTCTTACTGTAAACAATAAATTAAAACTAAGCTTTGTCTCTTGTGAACTTTGTTCACAGCTCAATACTGACTTCTACAATTTGTCAGGTTTCCTATTTCATAAAAAAATATGTTGCGACAGTTATAGTTCTTCTGTCTTTTTATATAATCTACTGTAAAATTAAACTCTGGCTTTGGTAGGAAAAGCTGGTGTGGCAAAATATCTGTACAGGTTGAAAAGAAAAGACAAATCTTCAATACCTCAAACCACAGACCATACCAAGTGATATAAATATGAAGGATTTGAGTTAAAATTTAAAGGTCAGTATTTTAATCAAAGTCATCATTTCATCACGAAATGCAGTTTAAATGAATTTCAACTAGCATTTTATCAGAAGACTGAACTGGAGAAGAATCCCTTAGGCCATTTTTTCTATCCCTTGCCTTCAGAACAATTGAAGAATACAGCCCTTACCAGAAGAAAATGGAACCTTTCTGAAAATGCGAATCAGATATCCAGGTAAATTCTCCAATCCTTTTAAAGATCACACCAGATCTGTTATATTTTTTAGACTATAATCCCAGATCCTCACTGTACTGATGATTTCCAGGTTAAACGCATTAGTGCTTAGATCATATTGTGTTTTTTCATTGTTGACATTGTCCTTAAATAATCTGATATTAATAGTACTGCATATAAGTAGATTGTTCCTTTGGCAAATCAGTGGGGTTTTTTTATTATTTTTCCCCCATTCATCTCATGTTTCATTTTACTTCCATGTCTTTATTTATTCCTTCAAAACATCATATACTGTTTTTCCTAAATATCTGAGGTTGCCTGTGTTTTCTAATTCTTAAATGTAGTAATACAGTTCCTTAAATATATTGAATCATTCAATTACAAAGTCCAGTACAATGTTGGGAACTTTGCTGAAGGCCCTATTCAAATTCTGTCTCTGAATCTAAGGGCAGTATATGAAAAATGTGCTCTGTTTATGCAGTCTTGCATTGATGTGCATTCCACCTTTCTAAGTCCTTAACTCAGAAAATCAAAGGAAGTCTTGTTAATGTTGTCATAGAATAATGCTTTCCATTTATTATGGAAATAAATATTTAAATACAAGGTGGCGTCCCCACTTCCTCACCCTCATTCCAATTTAGAGACACAGGAGAAGAAAGGAAGATAAAGTGCAGGGGAAGATGTTAATGGATGATTCCCACATGATGTAAGATACCTTACGAAGCATGAAGATAAAGCATCTTGGAGCAGTTCTATGGCTATCACAATAAATTAGAGCAGTAATGTTCACAGACTAGAGTACACACAATAACTTATTCCTGGCCCCTTTCCATTTTGCAGAAACATCTCTATTATACTATATGAATCTTACTATAAAAGGTTTTAGCTAAAGCTCACTGGTGACTCTCAGTTAAAATATTCTGTTTGGCAACATTCTGGTTTATAATTTCTTATACATGTAGTCACTTTTTTTTTTTTTTTTTTTTTTTTTTTTTTTAAAGCACTTTGAAAAATGTTCTTGATCTATTTTTACATCTTCTAGGCTGTGAAGATAGTCCAGCAGCAGCACTGGAGCCCTCTTGTGGAAAGGACAGCAAGGTACAGAACAGCTTTTATTACCGCTAGCGTTTTCAATTGTCTTAAACTAACAGCATTCATACATAAACAGGTAGGATGCATATAAAAGCACTGTACTTGAAAACTGAGAAAAGAAGAAGAAAATAAAATCTTATTATATAACAAGCCCATATCATAATTGCAGTGTTTTTAATTTTGGATGGTAATGAAACATTAAGACAGAAAGCCCAGATAACTAGAAAGCTGTAAGACAAAGTCAAATTTGTAAAAAAATGAAAAGAAATAAAAGAGTGTGGATTTATTTACTGTCTTTACTGACAATTCTATCAGGAAGCTCTAGGAAGTCAGTTCTAGGAAATGTTTTCAAAATGTTGATTTTACTTTTTTTTTTTACCCTGAAGTATTCAATTTTCTAAATTGAATCCTTCATCTTATAAGCAAATCCACCAGTTTCTATAGTTACTAGGAAGGTTTATTTTCAAGGATTGCAAAACAAGCAGCTGGTAACCAGAAAAATAATTCATTGCCTCTACTTTGATGCCAAACCAGAATTGCTAGTCAGATTATCGAATCATGTTAAGTCCAGAAAAAATGACAAATGATCAAAATACATTTGAAAGTCAAGTTTCTCTTTAAGAGAAATGAACCAAGACTGACCTTTAAAACTCTAATATTAATTATCAGCCAAGACATAATTCTGTAAAATATTTGTGTAGACCAATGCTCCCTAAAGATTATTTTATTGTTGTTACCAAGTGAGGTGTGGTTGAAGGTTCAATTAATTTCATTAATTCTTCACAATTTTCTATTCCTATGTGTGTGTAAAGTATTTTTTTTCTAGCTCTTTTTTTCCATTTCTTCTTCATTTATATTACATGAATTGTTTGGTGGAGACTCATAGTGTAGCTGATGGCCTGCAAAAACAGTTAAACTCTGCAAAATATAAGGAATTCTGGCATGCTGGACAGCCAATAATTCTGGCTTTCCTTCTAAGCGTTGCTAAAAGTAAGTTTGTACAACTGGTTCTTCACTTACTACCTACAACACATATTTTTCATCTCATAGTGAATCTCTTAACATCTTACATGTTTTGATGACATTACTTCTACACTGAGGATTCTGTAGATGTAAAAGCTGAATATTTTTCAGCTTGGCACATTCCCTTTAATATTTCTGAAAAACTATGCTTGTGGTACAGCAAGTGGGAATAGAAAATATTTATTAATTTGAGTAAAAAAATGAATGTTTTAAACCTTGAAATTATTTAGAAATATTTATTTGCCTGTGACCTGAGTGACCTATGAGGCTATCTGAGAATAATAGGTATATTTTTGTCTTTCCCTCCATTTCTTTTTAAACTAGTTGTTGTTACACAATGATGCTCAAAAAGAAAAATTAGAGACAACTGCCCTTGACAGACCATTCTATGACGGTCTGAATAATAAATTGCATTAAATTGTCCATCTCAGGTCTCTCAATATAAGCCCCCCTTAAACAGGCATTAATTGGCTACATAAATACAAAAGTGCCATTAGGTATTACATAAATACTCTAATTGGATAAGGAAATATTTATAGAAAATAATTGTTATTGTTACTTCTCTAAAGTAATAAGAAGGGGGGCATGGGGAATAGATTTTGAATTTTAAATCTATGTGCTATTCTTGTGATCACTTGCTCTTCATTTTATACTTATGCATGGGATCCTATGTGAGAACTGAATTCCTGACAAGTTTAACACAGAACTATGATTTTGAAAATCTGTAAGTCTGTCCAAACACCTTACTCAGAATTTAGTATTTTTCCCACTTTTTACCTGAAAAGACAATGAAAGTGCCTCCAAACGATCAGTCACCATTAAATATTTCACTTTTGAGCTAGAATATGAGAAAAGAGAAAGTAAGATCTGATATGTATACCAGCTGTTAGAAATTTCTATTGAAATATAATGAAGTATATAAACAAATACAATTGAGTGGAAAAAAATAAAATAAAATTGCATACTCCATTTGAAGTTGTTTTAAAATTTTCTCAAATTAAAATATCTTTTGACCTCCCGTATATTAGAACATTACCAAAGCTTTAGCTTTTAGTTATTTTTTTTTATAAATTAAGATATTGTTAAAATATCAGACCTTCACATATAGGGGAAATTTTGGAGTTCACTATTTTATGGTCGAATTTATTCATTGTTCTTTAATGAGGTGATGCAATGCCTTGAAATATAACTTTCATATCACTAAACATGTAAGTAGAAATGCCACTATACACATTTTACACCATAATAATCTTGTAATTAAGGAAATGAAGAAAAACAGTTATACTTTTCAATAACTGTTTGAAGAGTTATAATAACTGAAGGTTCACAATGGAAAGGCTGGTGTTTATGGCATAATGAAATTGCATTTTAATGTTGGTACCTATACTGTTTTCTTCGCAGTAGCTAGAAAGCACTGTGTTTTGGTTTCAGTATGGGATTTGTTATGAGAAGAATGTTGTTATTGTACTAATGTTTTCATTCACTGCTGGAAGTCCAAGGACTTTGTGTTTTGCTAGCCTGCAAATGCAAAGGACTGAGGAGTGGAAGCATTCTGATTAGCAAAATTCAAATTGCCATTTGGATATGTCAATGAGATATTCCATAATATATCACGTCTTGTTCAGTATATTAGTGAGCATTGACTGTAAATCTGGGGATTCTCTCGGGGATCACTTGGGCTCACTCTTCTGGGATTGTGGTTTTGGTTTTGGGACTATCTCTGTGCCAGGATCACTAGCTGGAGACAGGCTGGGCCTTGGTCGGCGGGTGGTGAACAATTGCACTGTGCATCACTCATTTTTTCCTGTTTTATTATT
The DNA here is from genome assembly GCF_000700745.2 of Antrostomus carolinensis. Classification (NCBI taxonomy): domain Eukaryota; kingdom Metazoa; phylum Chordata; class Aves; order Caprimulgiformes; family Caprimulgidae; genus Antrostomus; species Antrostomus carolinensis. The sequence goes on along the minus strand of NW_010298735.1, from coordinate 5,847 downwards.
ATTGTTACTATTATTATTTTTTTATTTCAATTATTACATTGTTTTTATCTCAGCCCACAAGTTCTTCTCCATTTTACCCTTCCAGTTCTCTCCCTTATTCCCTGGGGGGTGGCAGTGGAGTGTGAGAGAGCAGCTGTGTTTGGCTTCTAGCCAAGTAAAACCAACATAGTATGCCAAACAGCCTCTCTAGTTAATGTACAACCTTATGTACCTGCAAAATAGGACTTTTATTTGCACTTTAAAAGATTTCCACAGAAGTGGTTACTCTAGCAGGAGAAATACCCAGGATGTGATAAATTTAGTTGTGTTTATGTTTGGATAGCATTACCTGCCTACTGACCAAAAATTGAGACTTTTGAGTTTTCCTCAACTATGATTTAGCCTAACACACAAAAATAACATTTCTCTCCACTGCTAAGCTTTCTACTGCGTGATTGAAATGAATCACTCTTACTAACTGAGTGCCTATAAATATTTTATACATTCATATATGTACAAAAGAGCCACAATTATACTTGAAAGGTAGTGTGTTACACAGAGATGGGTAAGAAGTTTGTACAGGCAATAGTGTCTGCAGTGGAGATTCTTTCAACACAGATTACCTTGAGATTTGGGGATGATGAGCAACCATCTGTAATGTATAAATTGATAAAAACCACATAATCTATCAAGCTTCTAACTTCACAGTCATCAACAATCCTAGTCAAAAAGAGGGATATGTGATGTTAACCAGCTGTGCAATATGTCATGAATAGTGCAGAATAACTTGTTTAGTATTCTGTACAGATGGCAATGAAATAATTTGATTTATTTTTTTCTAAAAAATTTTAGTTGATTTAGAAGAGATAGTATTATCCTGACTAAACATAGAGATGTCTGTACTATAAAATATCATGTATAGTAGACATTACTGCCCATAAAATAACATCAACTTGAAATTTCCAGTTATAGAAATAGAATCCTTTAAAATGTGCAAATCAATCGCATGAAAAAAATTGTATTCCAGTAAAAATATATATCATCATCAGTCAACACAAAAAGAGTTTAAATGATAATTCATCAAT
>NW_010298735.1:334-4760 GCF_000700745.2 Antrostomus carolinensis | reverse complement strand
GGGAAAATAAGAATGATTCACAGAATTCTGTACCAAACTATACAAGATACTTGACTGATGGCTACATAGTAAAGATAGTTGTTAGATATTCAGAATCGGTAGCTGTTTTCTGAAGTCTTCTTTGAGGCATTGTCAGAAAAAAATATGCATCTATAAAACTTTATAAAACAGGTACTGTATACAAAATTGTCAATGACTGTGTAAAAATAATAAGATGGATAATTAATTATATAATGATATCTACATCTTTTCATAAAAAATTTTCCTTAAAAAAATTATTTTCTTAAGGACCCTCCAGATTTATTATTGTTAAAAAGGCCAAAACAAGCTTTGAGATAGTAACTGAAAAATTCCTGTTAATTTAAGTATGGCTCTTACCAAGACACGAGCTTATATGACCTTACAGAACACATTTTAAGACACTCATAAAACTACTCAGTTTAGGAGGTTGTGTACAGACTGTAAGCATGCCAGGTGTCTCACCACTCATTCTCACCAATCGCAATTCAGTTACCTGCTCACTACTGTCTAGTGTTACTTTAGATGCAACAACCTTTCCAGCTAATTCAAAAGAGCACAGGTCTCCTGTAGATCTTCTGTTACACCTCTAACCCCAACACTGTAGATTTTCACATACTCCAACTTTGAAAATATTAAAATGAATTAGCAAAATGATTAAGTGAACACTGGTGTGATAAAGCTACACTGGGATAGAGGTATTTATATAGACTACCTGGACTCAAGTAATTTAGACATCTGAGGCTAAAAATAAGAGTTTTGTACTACTTCCAAAAGGAAACGAAAAGTTTCCAGAGCTGTTAAGTTACTAGCACAAAAAACAACCAACCAACCAAAAAAACCTGAATCAGTAGAAGCACTCAGAAGTTTTCCTGTGAATAGCTGTTACAATAGTCCCATTACAGGCTTGTATTCAAAAGACATTTAAAAAAAATATGTATAGATTACTATTTCTAAAGCCTAAGAAAGCCCTTCTTGTCAATTTACACGTCGTCTTTTAAAAAAGGTTAACTACAAAATAATGTCAAGATGGTGGGGCAGGTGCATCTGTCAGATACCTAGCCAGAGCACCTCAAAGATTGTTTTTGCCTTACATGTTCTGGCTTTTTTCTGCTCTTAGAAAATAAGATTTAAGGGATAGGGGCTCTACTGTGTCACAAGGTCTCATATTGTCGAACTGAGACATGTGATATATGTGTAGGAGGCAGGAAAAGCTTTAAGGTCCTATGGGTAAGACATAATAGGCAAACTTTCTTTAGAAGAGCTACTTCATAAGGCCATTAATATTGGGTACAAATGAGTCACAATAAAATGAATGAACAAACAAAAACTCTCAAGTGCAAAAGAGAACAGTTAAAAGCTATACGAAAGTTAGAACGAAGAGGCTAAAGGGGTATTTACAACATTCAATTCTGAATTTCAAGCAATAAGTTGTAGTAAAATGGAAATCAGAAAGCATGCTTTTATCTGACAATAACCAGTAATAAACTGTAGGATATTTTAAGCTTTGGTTAACTCAGAAAAAGAAAACCGAGTAAGAAACTCTATTACAGACATGATGAAAGAACCGAAATTAAATGGTGTGGTGGGTTGACCCTGGCTGGATGTCAGATGCCAACCAAAGCCACTCTATCACTTGCCCTTCTCAGTGGGACAGGGAAGAGAAAATATAACAGAAGACTTGTGAGTCGAAATAAGGACAGAGAGAGATCATTCACCAGTCACTGTCACGGGAAAAACAGACTTGACTTGGGGAAAATTAATTAAATTTATTGCCAATTTGATCAGAAAAGGATAATGAAAAATAAAAACAAATCTCAAAACACCTTACCCTCACCCCTCCTCTCTTCCTGGGCTTAACTTGTCTCCTGATTTCCACCTCCTCCCCTGCAGCAGCACAGGGGGACAGGAAATTGGGGTTGGGGTCAGCTCATAACACGTTGTTTCTGACGGTCCCCTCCTCAGGGGGAGGACTCCTTCCCTCACACCAGCATGGTGTCCCTCTTACAGGAAACAATCCTCCACAAACTTCTCCAACATGAGTCCTTCCCTTGAACAACAGTTCTTCACAAACTGCTTTAGCATGGGTCCTTTCCATGGGGTGCAGTCCTTCAGGAACAGACTGCTCCAGCACGGGTGCCCCATGGGGTCAAAAGTCCTGCCAGCAAAACTGCTCCAGACTTGGCTCCTCTCTCCACAGTGCTAATGGTCTTCTCCACTTCTGCATGTTATTTCTTATCTTCAGTTCCATGTTCTCATCTAGCACCTTTCTCTTATGACTTCTGGTCTGCATAATTTTGTAGCTTTCCCTCTTTCCTTAATAAATGTAGGACTTATTAATTCACAACATTCTAAGCACAATACAAAGTTATCCAGAAATGTAAAAAGTTAGCTAATAGTCAGTTCTCTGATGCTATTGTTAAATATTTGAAATTCCTTTGCAAGTAAAACTTGGTTCTTGGCATCATTCACATCAGTATTGGATGTGAAGAATCATCCACCATTCAGTGTACTTGTCTTGCATCTCCCTACCTCCCTACCTTCTGTTCTGTGCTGTTGTAAGTCTAGATCAAGGGATACAACAACAACTGATCATTTCAAACACATGCTTTTTCTATTCTATTAATTTGATTTCAGAAGGATGTAGCCTTGCAGAATTATGACATCAGCTCACAGAAATTCCTAGGTAGGGCTATATCCCAGTACACTCTTTAAAGAGTTGGTAAGAACTATTTATTTTGCAATATTTCTTGTACCCTGAGGTATGGCTTGAGTTTATTTGTGAGGCTTGGTTATTCATATTGTCTACTGAAGGAAGAGTGCTGTGTTTTCTCACATGTACTAGATACCTAAAAAAGGCACACATTAACCATTAGCTCTGCTACTTATGGAACAATAGATTTCAAAATTGGTAGTAAACCTTATGTGACAAAATACTACCTACTGTTTTCTTTCCCAGGATTGAGAAGTTTATTCTACTGATATTTTAATACAAAATCATAAAATAATCCAAGAAACAGAACACACAATTCTCTTGCTTCTAAGGAAATTATTTGAATGTCAAAATGCAATCACATTATTCTTTAATAAATTCATTCATGCAGCTAACCTTAGGGGAATTTTCCACTTACAAGCTTTCTCTTTTTTTCAAACAGGTCCGTGGTTGGTGTTTAGGACCTGGTCTTTTGAATATTTGTACCTTGCCTGGAGGTACACATCAGACTTCCCCATCTTTCTGCAGTACCCACCAAGTGCACCCAGGTCCTTGTGCAAAAGCAATCCTGCAAATGGGTTTGCCTTTTCCTGTGGCAGAACTAACCCAGACCATCTTCCCTAACATATTCTTCATGTGAACTACAGGGACTTTGTCCTCTTCTACGGTACATGGATGTTCTGATTGGGCAGGACCAGGCTGAATAGTGGATCTCCTAGGGTTAACCAGCCAGATAGCATTTGCTAAATGTGTATGCCAATGTTTGAATGTCCCACCACCCATTGCTTTTGGTGTAGTTTTCAGCAGCCTATTGTGTCTTTCAACTTTCCCAGAGGCTGGTGCATGATAGGGAATGTGGTACACCCCACTCAATGCCATCCTCTTTAGCCCAGCTGTCTATGATGCTGTTTCTGAAATGAGTCTCATTGTCGGACTCGGTTCTACTGGAGTACAATGTCACCACAGGACTTGTTTTTCAAGGTCTAGAATAGTGTTCTGGGCAGTGGCATGGGGCACAGTATATGTTTCCAACCATCCAGTGGTTGCTTCCACCATGATGAGCACATAGCGCTTGCCACTGCGGGTTTGCGGGAGAGTAATATAATCAATCCACCAGACTTATCAATATTTACATTTTAACCATTGTCCTCAAAACCAGAGAGGTTTTAACTCCTTGGCTTGCTTCATTGTGGCACATGTCCCACATTCATGAATAACCTGTGAAATAATGTCTATGGTTAAGTCCACCCCCCAATCACAAGCCCATCTATATGTTGCATCTCTTCCTTGATGGCCTGACTCATCATGGGCCCAGCAGGCTAAAAATTTGTCACCCTTCTGTTGCCAGTCCAAATCTACTTGAGACACGTGGATCTTAGCAGCCTGGTCCACCTATTGGTTGTTTTGACGTTCTTCAGTGGCTCAATTCTTGGGTACATGAGCATCTATGTGACATACGTTTACAACCAGCACTTCTAGCTGGGCAGCAACATCTTGCCATAATTCAGCAGCCCAGATGGGTTTGCCTCTGCATTTCCAGTTGCTCTTTTTCCATTGCTGTACCCCCCCCCACAGGGCATTTGCCACCATCCATGAGTCTGTATAGAGCTAAAGCACTGGTCACTTTTCTTGCTCAGCAACATCTAAGGCCAGCTGGTTGGTTTTTACCTCTGCAAACTGACTTGGTTCAACTTT
>NW_010298735.1:0-288 GCF_000700745.2 Antrostomus carolinensis | reverse complement strand
CCCTACAACACGACAGGACACATCAGTGAACAGGGCATATTGTTTCTCATTATCTAGTAGTTCATTATATGATGGAGCTTCTTTAGTACGTGCCACCTCCTCTTCCAGTGACATACCAAAATCTTCGCCCTCTGTCCAGTTAGTGATCACTTCCAAAATTCCTGGATGACTGGGTCTTCCTAGTTGAGCCCTCTGTGTGATCAGTGTGACCCACTTTCTCCATGTAGCATCAGTTGCATGATGCGTAGTGGAGGCCCTCCCTTTGAACATCCAGCCCAGCCCTGGCAG
>NW_010298734.1:26603-28904 GCF_000700745.2 Antrostomus carolinensis | reverse complement strand
AACCAGCTCTATTTCAGCTAAAAACCAGGAAAACACAGTAAGTAATGCCTGGACAAACACTACCATAAGCTAGTTTCTCATACATCACCAGAGAAAATCAGACCTTTCATTTACTTTCAGATTTCTTCCAACTTATAAGGATTGCCAACAGTGAAATAAGCACCTTGTGCCTACAAGACTAACAACAGTACCTTCTACACTATTCTGAGGAAGACACATGTGCTGCAATGTATTTCACAATCCACCCAGGAGTTCAGATCTGAACTTGCAGATTTGTGGAGGGATGTTTATAAAACCACTGTAGAAAGATACAGCCCTTAGTTATGCTAGGGAGATGACACTATTTTCTCTCAATATGACAGCCTCCTGACATTTCATATTTTTCAAAGGACACATTATTTATACAGTTAAAGTAGACAATACCCCACTTTATTATGAAGATCATCCCAATCAGCAAGCTGAAAAAATGAATGTGTCCCTTTAGAGAAAAGAAAACCATGCATTTGCCTCATTGCCCCTGAGATAAGAGGACATGACTCACTGCAGAGGTAAAGATGATTCAAACTGCAGACATACTTTTAGTGAACTATTTGCTATTGATTTCATCACAGAGGTGGAATGATCAGAGGTTCACTCCTGCTGCATCAGGAGGTCTTGGCAAGAAGCAAGATAAAAAGAAGAAAATGGTGTGACTTGATTACCTCTGTGCTTCTGCAACGTGATGTAAAACAGCAAAAAAGCTTTTATTCTTTTCATAGAAGTTTATGATTGGGAAACATGAGGCAGATTGAGTGAAAGTTTCAAATGAGAAAACTAGGAATAAAAAGCACTAGGTCCCTTGGGAGAAAATGGAAAAATATGGAAAATTCCAAAACAAAACATAAATATCAAATCAAGAAGGCCTACTATAAAGCTAACGTAATGACATGGGTGTCCCCTCCCTCCTGCTTTCCATATTCACTCCAGAACTCCTCAGACCCCAATAAACTTTGTGAACACCAGGCATGTCAACCACTTTACCATGTACTCCATTTTCAGAAGAAGGAATAAAACTGGTCAGATCATAGAATCATAGAATGGTTTGGGCTGGGAGGGACCTTTAAAGGCCATCTAGTCCAAACCCCTTGAAGCAAACAGGGACATCTTCAGGTTGGCTCAGAGCCCCGTTCAGCCTGACCTTGAATGTTTCCAGGGATGGGGCATCTACCACCTCTCTGGGTAGCCTGATCCAGTATTTCACAACCCTCATTGTAAAAAATTCCTTAGTCTAAAACTACCCTGTTTTAGTTTAAAACCATTACCTCTTTTCCTGTTGCTGAAGGCCCTGCTAAATCTTTGTCCCCATCTTTCTTATAGGTCCCCTTTAAGTATTGAAAGACCACAATAAGGTCTCCCTGGAGCCTTCTCTTCTCCGGGCTGAACAACCCCAACTCTGTCAGCCTTTCTTTATAGAGAGGTACCAGATATAGCCCTATTAGTTAATCCTCATCATCGCTTCTCTTTCCTAACATTTTAAGGTAGTGGGGGAGGTGTTAATACATATGGAGAACAGATGTGATGGTAAACTGCAATGGGGGAACCCAGTGTCTCTGAAGGAAAGCTCACAAATTACTTGCCCCTACACCATGCAACTACACTGCCTGTTTATTTGAAGGGAAGTCAGGGAATGGTGGTATGAAAGCCTTTCTCTGCTCCTACTCTTTCACTTTTCACTTTTGGGTAACTAGAGCCCTGCAGAGGTTCCTCCATATCACTCTGTGGATGGAAGGAAAGGAACTTCTCCCAAGCCAAGAATACAACAAGAAATTAATTGTGAGATACAATGTGAGCTGCCCAGGGAAGTGGTTAAGTTACCATCCCTGGAGGTACTTAAAAGATACATAGACATGGCACTTGGGGTCATGGTTTAGTGCTGGACTTGGTAGTGTTAGATTTATAGTCTTAAGGGTCTTTTCAAACCTAAATGATTCTATGATTCCAGATTATTCTATAATTGCTTTGAACATCATTTCCTTGTGAAGATGTCTCAGCCATCTGTGAAGGGTGATGTCTTGATCCCAATGCAACTATCTATTGACTCCAAGGGGTGGCCATTGTGTAAACCTCTGTCAACTAGGAGTTGGCTAAAGGATCTATGTTTTAAAAAACTTTGCAGAAAATCTGATTTTGCATTTTCTAAATAATCCTTTACATTCCCAACCTATTTCTCTACACAGAAGTCTGCAACATTGTGAATGAACTTCCACTGTATTTTCTCATAACATTGCTTATCAAGGCCCTGCTCCTCCACCTGACTGACTC
>NW_010298734.1:0-26569 GCF_000700745.2 Antrostomus carolinensis | reverse complement strand
CCTCCCTCTCTCACAAAACTAGGACTGACCAAAAGTTTCCAAGGTTATCTGAGGCTGGGATACTCAGATGACTATATGCAGTGGGCAAGGTCACCAATCAAGGGATGAGACTGATGAATTCAAACCTTATATGGATGTTTCTGTCATTCTTTTTCTTTTTAATACTCTGCTGCTTTTTTCCCTCCTAATTCTTTTCACTTGGCCATAAGCTATGCAGGTTACCACATATGAGTTTAACTAGTACAAAAGACTGGAATACAGGTAAGGCTGCTTCAGAAATGTTTACTTATCAAGTAATTTTGAACCTATTTTTCTGTAATTAATATAAAACTGGATAAAATCTATCATCCTTGAGTTCTGCCTTAAGAGTAGAAATATACTGGGGAAAGAAAGACAATTCAGTGAATAGTGAAATACATCAGGAATCAAGAGATTTTGTTTTAGGAGCCTTTCACCTAAAACTGCCCCTCTTCCACTCAACATTTACATTTTGTGAGACTGCTACTTGATCTATGCTGTGCCTCATTTTTCTGTCAGCAGAGTGGGAAATACTTCCTTGTCTCTCATGCACATTTTAGTTAAAATTCATCCACACCTGCAAGACAATCCACTACTACAGCAGTAAGAACAAAACAGGTAGAACTTTCTAGTTTTTCATTCCAGCACCATAAGACATTCAAGGATATCTAGGCAAAAATGATGACACTGTCATGGATGGGAACGAGAATAGCATTTCTTTTAACTAGCTGTTAGCATTTCTGTAACTGTGGTACTGTTTAGGTATCAATTTTAATGTTCTTAAAGCTCCTTTTCAGAGAAATGTCTATTAAAACAAACATCTCCAAGTTGCAAGACACTTGCTAGTATATCAAGAAGTACTTGTCCTTCAAAAAATATTTTTACAGTAGAAATTGCAAGACAGGAAAAGTACACAGGAAAATTATTCTTTTGAAAATACATTTTTGTCCTACTAATCAGACAACCTGACCCTATGAACAGCCTAAATCCCTTGCCCCTCTTTGTTCCAAGCCAGTAAAATATTCTTACACATTTGCAAGAAAACCAACCAAAACAATCATATTAAAATAAATATCTTGGTGATATTTGTATTCCCTGACTGTAATCTCATGTCTCCTTCTCAGTGGTCCAGAAAATTAAAACCACCTGTCAAGTCTTATATTACCAAATTAATTAGATAGCTGGAAGCTAAGAACAGGGAGCAGTAAAAGAAGATATAATGTATGTGAATGGATGTTCATGAGCAGGTTAACTACCGTCTGTTGGATGGAATGATGCTGACTCTTTCTATTAAATACATTAAGATGATTGGGTATTGTCCTGGATCATAATTGAATGTTTACCTTTTTGACAAGAGGTATAAGCTACTTTATGAAACTGGTTTTTATCAACATATTTTTAGGAGTGGGAGATGAAAAAAGATGACAGGTAATTTTTTTTTTTTTTTTTAAGCTGGCCTAAGTCTTTAAACCTTCTTATGCCAATAACATTTATTCTCAGTTGTTTAAATAGCCTTTCTTTAAGCTTTGAATTTAAAAAAAAAAAAAATACAATCAAAAATGAGAAATACCAGCTGTTAGCAAAAAAAGAGATTATCAATAATGATACTGTCAGTTATGGGGCTGTAAAATTTAAGTCCAGTGTGACCATTATGACTAGTTAGTATGAACTTCAGTATAAAAAGAACAAATGCAATCAAAAGATATTTTTTTTTAATATGTAGCCAATCATATTATATGACAAAGAGTACATACAGAGATAAAAACAACAGCAGGGCATAAAAATACAGGGGGACATTTATGTGAAACTTTAATTGAGCTCATTTGGTACATTAATTCTAAACTGAGCTTATTTAGTGCCATAATTCTAAACATTTTCTAAACAATATGACTTTATAGCAGAAAGATATTTTGGGGGACTTCTTTCTGGCCATAAATAGTGGGATGGGAATGCTTTGGAGCTTCTGAGAAGTGCATTTTCAAAGGGTCGCAATTGCTAGATGTGTACACTGATGTAAAGAATGTTTAAAAAGTGAGAGTGAAATAAAAGAGAAGTCTAGCAAGAGTTCATTTTCAAAATTATCAGGAAGTCACAGAGGCACTAATCAGTGATGGTGAATTTCCACAGTGCCACAAATTTGCATGTAACCAAGAGAAGCCTCTGTAAATTCCCCTGATAATCAGAAATACTGTTTCCTCCAACTCTGTAAAAATGGGAAGGAAATATCTTAAAACTGCCACTTTAGTGCCATAGTGCTATTTCAGCCTTTTTATTACATCACAACAGTGGGAGAGGAAATAAATAAATAAATAAATAAAAGAAATAGACAATCATGTTTCTTTAAGATTCTTATTTCAGGAGTGGTTAATATTGAAGGTAAAGACAAGGAATGGCTTATAATTTTTCTGTTACTTCCCATTTTAAATACCTGCATATTTTTCTTTTAGAATAAGAGATGTTTCTGTTGCTAACTCACATAAACTCCTACAAAATTAGTTTCTTCATTATACATTTCTACTTTTTATTGAACTATAAATTTTAAGGAGTATCAACATGCCTCTCAGGGGAAATTATATTAAAATGTTTAAGAACTGCAAGGAAACTGTGGAAATATTCTCTTCCAGTTTTAAAATAATGCAGCTCCTTACTTATATCCTCCCAATGTTGTATTAAGCAGTTCAGTGCCCAGTGGATGTTATCTATTTTATTCAAAACTTTTCTTATTATTTTTGGGGGTTTTGGTAAATCTTATTTAAAATACAGAATCACAGAATGTTAGGGATTGGAAGGGACCTCGAAAGACCATCTAGTCCAATCCCCCTGCTAGAGCAGGAACCTAAATGAGATCACACAGGAAGGCATCCAGGCGGGTCTTGAATATCTCCAGAGAAGGAGACTCCACAACCTCCCTGGGCAGCCTGTTCCAGTGCTCTGTCACCCTCACCGTAAAGTAGTTTTTTCTCAAGTTTAAGCGGAACCTCCTGCATTCCAGCTTACACCCTTTGCCCCTTGTCCTATCAATACAAGTTCCTTCCAGTGCACACTGCCAAAACCAGTATTCTCTTCTCTTCCTACACTTTTTCACTTTAGGGAATACAGATAATTTTCATATACCTCATACTTTCTAGCTGATAAAACCCAAGATTCAAAGGTAGCTTAGAGCAGAGCAGTCAGAATAGTGGTCAGAGCAGCAGAGGGGCCCCCCCTAGCAAGGACCAAAGAAATTATGTTCTTCTGCTTGACAAACAGGTAAAATCCTTTCTGTAAGATCTGAAAACTCTCAAAATATGGTGGCACATATGCCCTCTCCTGAGATCCATTTTTAAAACTTCCAATTATAATAGCTACCCCATACACATAACCACTTAAATAAAAATCAGTCACGTTATCAATGACTCATACGGGATTGAATCAAGATCATGGGGCAATTCTACACATTGAATATCCAGTGAGTTTCTCATGACATTCAATGGCATTCTGCAAATGCAAATGTCCTTCTCTGGTATTCTGAAACAAAAGCAGCTCAGTTCAGCTCAAACTCAAAAATAATTGTTTTTAAGCTAAGACCAACTATATGATAAAGACAGATGTTCCAGGTGTCCTGTCCAATAAAATAATGAGGAAAAATGCAAAATGGCTTTCACAGAGGTTAGGCTGAGTCTATTTGCAGGTTAACACTCAGCAAAAATTTACAAAATTACTTGCTATGACACAAAATTTCCTAGTCCCCAGTCAGGATAAAATATTTGTTCTAAACATTTTTCCATTAGATTTATTTTCCTAATTGCTTTATATTTACAGACTCCAAATAAATGTTTGATACCAAAGAGCTGACATTACATTTTTCCGAAATAAATTTATCATCTTAACACACTAAGGGCAATAGCAATTACTCCTTATTACAATCTGAAGTGGTAAAATTCCATCTTACACATTAATATCTAACATATGCCTTTCAACCATGACCAGTCCTGCTTGTCACTAGTGGAGAATTAGGGGCCATTAGTTACTGCTATTGATCAGATGCTGACTTATGAAGCTGCTTAAAGCTGGAAACCTTCTACACAACACTGAATTTGTCATAATTCACTTGATAAAAATGGATAACATTACTGAAAGTTATTATATGAAATCACATACTGCACAACTTTTCTTATGTTGTATTAGTGTGAAGTGGTATTTCCCAATCCTGGGATTTATCAATAACTGTCATGAATAAGGTGTTAACACACATAAATAATACAGTATAGCTCAGTTCCATTCAGTTCTTATTAACTTTTTCCATTGACGCATATAGCCATAGAGGCAGGTAGAAGAGGAAGCCAGACCAGTAAAATGCTTGATACCTTCTGCTCAGCCTCAGAAAGGCCTAAGGAGCACTGTCAGAAGGAAGCAGAAAGGCTGGAGGAGGTCTAGTGAAGAACGAGGCAAATGACTGGAAGAGTAAAAAAAAAAAGGAGAAAACAAAAGAAATAGGATTACTTATCCTACAGGAGGAAAACCTGTGGGGAAATGACAATAGCTTTCAAATTCAAAAAATAGGGATGTCTTTTATTAAGAAAGACATGCATGACTAGTTATAATTCAACATTTGACAGAGACTGAAATAGCTTCTTTGTAGTGCATATCGTAGACAGTCCAAGGTGATCAGTACCACAAACAGTGAACCATCTGAATAGGGGAAGATCTATATTTGGAAGAAGATGACACTTCCAAGTGCTAAAGGTTAAGTCTTTACTTTAAAATACTAGAATATTGATTGAAAAATTTGCTGACTTTCTCTTGGGAGGTCTTTTAAAACAGACACATTTATCAGAAATAATGTGGGTATAAAAGAATATGCCGTAGGCAGGGAAATAGAACAAATGAACTTTCAATGTCCTTTTGCTTCCTTAGTTTTAGGAGCAAAGACTTCTCAAATTCATATAAGATTTTCCTAAGCCTACTCCTTTCCTCTTCCTAATTTAGGCATAAATTAGAACCAGGTTGACAGCAAGGCAACTAAACAAAATGTTTGACTCAAAGTGCTCAAGCACCCAAAAACTCCTCTCAGGAATTAAGCAGCACTGTGCTCTTCCCATGTTCTACAAACATCAATGCAGGTAAGGGCAGTGCCCCAACAGGTCAACCTTAAATCAGAATTCATTATCAGAATCAAATCATGTCAAACAATTGCTGTAACTTCCACTTTGCAGCAGTTTTGAGATATTATGTTTCGGAGATCAAGAGATTCATTGACTCCTTCCCTGCACCAGAAAAACAAAGCTAAATTCCTCTAACACTTGAAATTCCTCTATTATAAAGTAAGCAAGTGAAAGTCTTTTCCAAAATCATTGTGGGCATCCACACTCACTTGTTCACATAAATATGAATGGAAGAATATTCTGCAATTCCTCATGTTTATTGCACACATTCTTTAAAGGGAAATACATTTTGACCTAAGAAATTGCATTTTTAAGAAATGGACCCTGAAGCTTCTCCACATCCTATCAATTCACCTCACTTTACTATGTTTTATTTTTATTAGTTTACACAGTAGTGATGACCTACTTACAACAATCGACCATTTCTGACCCTCAGGAGAAAGACATGTCTTTAAGAAGGATTTTAATTAAGAGACGGGAAGTATCTCATACAGGGAACAGAGAGAATTTTCAAACGTATAGGAAATGATGGAAATATTTCTTAGGTCAGAGTAGAAAAAAAAAAAAACCAAACCCCACATCAAAGCCTGAGGAGTCAAGCTTAAGTAGAAGAACAGAGGAGATAAAGGACAAGAAGATAAGAAGGTCAAAGTTCATATGGTGCTGCCGATAAAGAAGTTCAAAAGACATAGCTCAAACCACTTTACATGGCTCTATTTTTTATGGAGATTTTTTTGCTACTGATTATTATGTGCTAAGAAGTTTGGAGAGAAAAAAAAAACAACCAACCAACCAAAGAAACAAAAACCAAACTGAATTAGAAGTTGAAAAAGGGCAGGCAAATTGATTCACTAGATAGAAAAAGCTGAGATCAGATGTCAGAAGAACCAACACTGCCACGCAGTGAGGAGGAAATGAAGATAAGAAGGCTTTCTTAAGAAAACTGTACCTGGTTTTTACCTTCCTTAAGACAAAGCATACCTAGGCAACCTGAATCTCAGTCTTATCAGACTTTTAAAAGTTTGGGTTTTTTTAAATAACAACATTATTTGTTCCTAGTCCAAACTTTCCCTTACACTAGTACAATATTTTTCATCCACAGGTAATGCCAATGGAGGGGGCAGAAGGAGAAGTGGTTTATTGTTTAGCAGCACCCAGGCTTCCTGAAAGCTCAGCATCAAGCGGATGAGGCATGTATATTCACATTCCAAAAGTGACTTAATTCCTATCTTTAAAATGAAAACAACACAACACTTGAAAAATTTTATTAATTATATTACTTTTTAGCCATGGCTTTAAAGGAGCCAACTAACAATAATGTAGAAACTCTGGGAAAAAAATCCACTCCCCTCCTGCATGAAAAATAATCCTGAATCAGAACTCATCATCTGAGGGGAGCGTGTTCACCAAAACTGACTCACTCCCTCTATATCACTTGTATTTCTGCTAAAACCTCTGCTTTGCTCTGCATGTATTTTTCACTGCATGTAAAAGAGCGTGTGTGTATGTGTGTGCTGAATTTATTGCTTATATAAGACTTGGTATTTTATCATAACAGAAACATGTTGACTCATGAGCTTAAAAGGTGACAGTTGTCCCCATAAAGGTCATTTAATGAATGAACAATGCTAACCTAAAAAGATCTTTTCTTGAAACAAATGTTGATTACTTTAGCCCTAGACTTACTCCAACTGCCTATTTTCACTTCCCTAATGTACCTCTTTGAATTTGGTATCTCAAATAGATTAGTGATTTTCTCCAGAGTAATCATCACCTTTGAATCTCCTTTACTCATCTCCTTCTAGTAATAAAATTAACCAACAGTATGTTAAAAAAAAAAAAAAAAAAAAATACCCAACCTTTTGTAAGAGCAGGTTAAGGAATATTCCAGTTTAGCTCAGGATAAGCTATGAATGAATCAGCTACCAAGAGAAAGAAAGTTAGCTTTGGATTTGAACCAATAGCATCAATTTGTCTGCAAAGTACTATCACCCTGCCATTTGTTAAAATAAATAAATAAATTTTAAAAAAACCCAAAACAATGAGTGCTGAAAAAAAGCAATGGGTGCATTTTTTCAGTAAAAGCACTTCTAGCCAGAATGTTGCATTTCTGAATGAATAACAGAAAAAGCAGCATCTTGTGGAGTAAGTGATAATATCTGAGTATATCTTTACATATGAGTAGTACATATTACTTAAAGATATATGGAAATACACAGAGGATGAAAAGTAATTGCTGTGAAACACATCCTTGTCTCTTACAGTTGTCATAGTGTGAAGTAAAGTACTAGGTAAAGTACCTCACAGAGATTCAAATTCTTATTTGATGACCACCAACTGCTCAGTTACAAAAACAGCTCATAGAAATAATGCAAATAAATCTTTATATATATCCAAATAGCATTCACAAGCCTTAACTATTGTTATGTGTTTTCCAGTCAAGAAGTGTTGGTTCCCCCACAACAGGCATGATAAAAATACATAAATAGAAAGGTGTTATATGTGGTGTACAGTCCAGAGTTCAAAATTAAAAACTTGGGTGGAACCTGAATAAAAAAAAAAAAAAATGGAAGAGCAAGTGGTGAGATACTTGAGATTCAAGTAATAAACAGGCATAACATATCAGCTGCTTCTCCCGTCTTTGTAGGCATCCCAGAAAACAACACTGAAGAGTGATTTCCAGTTGACTGCTCTATAATGCAATTTAGCATCAGGAAACAGAAAAGTGCAATATCTGTCTCCATGAAGCACAATAAAGTAGCCACTTGGCTACCATCACAGTAATGATGTTGGGTACCAAAGCTCAGTTGGTAGCCATTTTGGGGCACAATGAGGCACAGAGATCTAGCAAGTTTAAATATTTTGGAAAGACTACGTGAATTTTAAAAGTACCCACCCAACATAGCCCTGACAGTGATTTAAACTGGCTATAAATAGAATACAGTTAAAATAAGAAAGGTTATTTGTAAAAGTTTGCATAAGTGTCTTTCTATTCCATTTATGTAGGTAGAAAGTTGAAACAAATAAATTGAAGAGAGAAGACTTCAGGCCATATCACTAATCATTGACTTCTAGGATGTTTTAGGAGCTTTTTATTGTAGATGCGTGTGATGGAAGGATGTAAATGTTATTCACATAAAATGCTTGCCTTTTTAAGACCCTATTTCATCTATTATTTTCACATGCTGAACAAAGTCCCTGTGTACTCTCTCAAGCTGATGCACTGCAACAGGAGCCTATCATTTCTTCATGTACAACAGGGCCTTATAGCTATGGGGTCAAGAAGACTAAACTATTTTCATATGAGGAAAATATACATTTTTTTTTTCTCCTCCTCCTACAAGAGATTTATAGCTCTCTCATTCATATTTTCTTGTAAAGAAAATACTATTTCTAATTTTATTCAGGTTTCTCTTTGAAAACCTGCAATGAAAACAGGCTCTAGGCTTCATAGCAGGGTTTTATTTAGTGATTCAAACTTCCACAATCAGCTAAAGGTAAGAATCCTGTTACACCTGTTTGGCTGAAGGAATACTGAAATATGAGTTTTCTAAACTTGTTCCAAAATGTATAGCCCATATTCTCCCTCAAAACACTCAGATTTCATTATTCATTATATTGCTTCATTCCCTGAATAGCTTTTTTATCTGCATACTTTTCCTACCTGATTTATATACACAAGCGTTAATTCTTTGGTTTACTCCTTTAGAATCATTCCCAGGGATTCACTTTCTGCTCACCATGAGCTGCATCTTGAACAGGTGTCTTGTGAAACCCACCCCAATAGGGGAAGGAGGAAAGACACCTGCCAGCCCTCTGGTTTCTATCCTACCAAACTTCTAGCTCAAGCAATGATACAGACAAGCAACAAAAGAGATAAAAATCACTTTCACAGTGAAGGAAAACATGCTGCAACATTAATGCACCCATACAGAAATATTCAGTGCAATTAGTTGTGGGAGGAGAAAATGATTTTATCTGAAAACCAGTTTTGCTCACACAACCATGCTCTCACATGCACCGAGATGCTTACATCCAAACAGACTGTTCAGCACTCAGATGCAAGACATATATACTCAGTACTCTGGTCAGAATTTCTCATGATGACATAGGAGAAAAAGGGGCTCTGAGCTTGAGTCCTCACTACTTCTCAGAGGGTTTTTAGGCAGGAGACCACGTACTGGGTTTTTGATCTAATAATGATTAAGAAAATCTATGCATGTCCTCTTCAGCTTCTGTTAGTGCACTTTAGTCTCCTGATTTGGGTATGTTAGGTCTCCAACTCTGTCCTCTATTTCTATTCACACCAATTTTAGTGTTGCTACATTTAATGTCACTTCAAATCTCTACAACAAGAATTGCCCCTGCAGCTTGAAAGAGGTACTTCAGAGCAACAAAAGAAAGCCTTGAAAGGGGCCAGTGATTTCAGAATAATCTGAAAGGGGAAATGGAATCAGAGTATTCCCCAGAAGTGAAGAAATTCTGGGGGAAAAAAGTACATCTGTGCACATAGGCCCCCTGCTGATCACAGGCATGGATAAAGCCCATTTAATGCATGTCACTTTCACTAGGTTTGTTTCTGACTAGTAACACTAATTGGTGTTTGGTTTTTTAATCACAGATTTAGCTGAGCAGATATTAAGAGGGAAAGCTAACGTTCATAATTACTATAATCAAACAAGCATGCTTACAAAGTAAATACTCGGTAATAGTTTACCATGTCTTTCATATTTAAAGCCATGTCTTTCATCTTTACCTGGCATGAGAAGAGATATTCAGCATATCATCTCAACTGTTCCTTCGGTGTGGCTTTATGTAACAGATCCAATCTCACAAACATATTTACTTACAAATAAATATGCTGTCATTTTCTGCAAAATATTGTGGTACCTTGTTTCATTCTTTAAACCTGCACTTATCTGCATGAATCTTCCTAGCATATGAACATTTTTTGAACCCCAGTAATCTCATAAACAGCATAAAATTTCAAAAAGTTCACCTCCCAGTCTAACAAAATCTAACAGACTCCAATCTCAGAAATTAGCATACACTCATACTTTACTGTTTTACCACCCAGTGTTTTAAATTAATGCCTTATTCTGCATTAAAGAAAAGTCATCACAGATATAATTCTACTCCATTTCCATTAGGTCAATTAACAAAAGTCTTGATTAGGTAGGAATTGCACCTTTGAGAGGTCTTCCCATCTGCTCTGCTCCAATTCTAAGAAACCTTAATATTGCCAACAAGATTAAATTTCCCTATACTCTGGATGAGAACCCTGTGACAATATCAACAATCAGTAGATAATCTGTGTATGTATATTTACATGTAAATAGCCAGCACTCGGTAATTTCTTACATTTTACAGAATACTCAGGTCAAAAATATCCCCAAAATATTCTGTATCATTATAAACAGTGACATATTTTTCTGCTTTGAGTATCATCAAGTACATGCTCACTACACAATACAGCATCTAAAACCGCTGCCTGTAAAAAACACTCTGCTCAGAAGTTTCTCAAAAATCAGGTAAGGGTTGTGGGATCCATGCTATAAAAAAAAAATAAAAATGTGCTTTTTTTACAAGTCTATAGAATGCATAATGTGAAGAAAGTTGCACATTCCTGTAAAAGCACAGATGTGTAGCAGGACAAACACATAGACAGTGCCATTCACATGGGATGTGAAATAATCCAGTAAAATAATCCAGTAAAGGGATTTTTGAAGCTGGATTAGGCTGTATGTGATTTAAGTTATAATGTGTTACTAACAGACACCTACAGATAATATAATAGCCCAACACAGAGTGAGGTAGGCTTCCTGTAAGACTTGTCTGTGACGTGTGCCCTACATGCAACTAGTCTTCCTCTGTTTTCTCAAAAGAGTCCTTGCTTGAAAATTATGATTTATTACTAAGCATCAGGTTTTTTTATTAGTGGCAGGCATTTGCTCCTCTGTTTTGTCACCAGGCTTGTAGTCAGGAGGTAGCTATAATCCTAAAATGGAGTGCTGGAGCAAAAATTAATCAAATCAAATAAAAAATTAAAATATCAGTCAATCACCCTAACCCCTAGGGATTTTACAGAAATCAGTAATAATGCAGATGTTTTCATTTGTTACCAATGGAGGGTTTAATAAGATTTTAATCAGATAAGAGAGCATATGCCTTTTAACAGGACACAGCAGGCTAAAGCACAATTTAGAAGATCATTGACTTCACAGTTAATTCATCTCTTTTAACTATTAACAGTGCAAAATATATTGTCTTACAAGTCTGAGAGATACGCTTTTATAAAACATTTAAACTTCCTCATCAAATAGAAGCATTTCTCCATAAAGCAGGTAACTATTTGCAAAGTTACGCCAACAACTCATTAACTAGTCGCCATCAAATAATACAAGATTATGCCTCTTGGGGGCATTTAGACACAGATATATAACTAATGTTATAACTAATAAATGACTCCTCGCAACGCACTCATTGTTTCGTAGAGATAAGAAACTCCACTAAAAACTGAGACAAGCTCAGCAGTTCCAATAAAACAGTACCTCCCTTGAAATCATCACATGCTCATGTGCTCCTGAGAATCCCTGCGAAAAGAGCTTCTACATATCCCTTCCAACCAGAATGGGCTACAGGTGCATTTTGTAGGAGAAGACAACTGGAAACAAGTTAGGATACAAACTTTTAAACCTATGGTCCAACAAATTTTCTGAATGCTGCTGGATACCATCAATAACCATAGATTTATTTTTCTAAGAGAAAAGAAAGGATAAGCTTTCACCTACTATTCATAGCAGGGATGCCTTACTACAAGGACAGGCTTCAAAAAAACCAAAAGAATAGGAAAGGTAGTAGAAAAAGTCTGTGGGTTTGTAAACAGCTGAACTATGACTGTACAGAAGCTACACATTTCTTCTATCTCTAAATGTCCTGTCAGTAACTTCACAAAACCCACTCCAAATCCCAGAAGGCCTTTTATAAAGCCCTCAAGTGTTGAGGTGCTGGCAGTTTTGTAACTTCCTAATTTATAAGATTACTAAGAACTGAAACTTACTGTTTTCTAGAAATCAGACCTTCTTGGTTGCTCACAAAGGAATAGTTTCTGGGTTATATAAAATAACTCCTCTAAGTGTTTTGCACTGGCATCATAGTATACATTTACCCCACTGATCTTTTTATTTGTTTTGCTTTACTTTATCTTGCCTAAGAAACACATTTTACAAGACTTCAAGGCAAATGTTTCCAGTTTCATGCTGTATTCCAAGGCTGTAGTCCAGATGTTGATTGAAATTTAAACATATGCTGTGCCTATTTTTTTGTAATGGTGTTAACGTCCAGTAACACAATTTCCTTGTGATAAATCACATAAAACCAGTGAAGGAAAATGAAAGCTGCAAATTTTGATGGCCCTTAATATTTTTTACTAAAATAAAGCATTTTTAAAAATGTATGGGCTTGTTCTTGTAGTAGGAATTAACAGATGGGAGGGTTAAAAATTTGCATTAAGGTCCAGAATTATTCCAAAACTATTCCCTTCTGTTCAGATAAATAATACAAGAGCATGAGTTTACATCACTTGGTACTGAGTTTTGTGGTCAAACTGCATAAGAAAAACCTTGTTAAAGGTTTGGCTTTCAAATACTATAGCAATGCAATATTCAGGACAGCAAGCACATATTGGTTAGCTTCTACCACTACTGTAGAACTGGGGTCACTGTACTGCCAATTGCATGTTCAACCTCTTGTTAAAATTGTATGAACAACTTAATTCTAAGGCTTTATTTCTTGAGTTTTCTGTTATTTTCATATCCTGTACAAGATTCTTAGAAAGATAAATATTAACAACTAATATTTCACAGTATTTATCTTGACAAGATATTTAAAGCTATGCAACATCAAGAAACAGAACTTTGTTAAGATCAATGAGGGGAAAAAAAAGGAAAAAGAAAATAAAGAACACTAAGGCAAGGAGTAGGTATCCTGTAAAAAACCTCAGAAATAAAAAACCAGCAGTAACCATTTCTCATTCTTGCTACTATAATGATCTCAAAGCAGAGGGGGTGGTTTAAATCTTATTCATAATTTTTGAGATCTTGGGTTTGTCATCTGCCATATCATATATCTTGTTTTTGAGGAGTAACTTAAACGAAGGAACCTTACAAATACTTCAATGTATTTCAAAAATGAGTCATATGTGGGAAATAAATCAGTACTCAACCAGTTATAAACCTACAGGTGACAGTTTACAAGAAAAATAAAGCATATATCTCCTTGTATAGACAGACTATATATACTGTCTTGCAATCTATCCTTGAAGCCAGCAAGAATCCAATTCAGGATTTTTCTTCCTTACATATTTCTGCAGTACTTGCCACTCCAGAGAGGGTAATACAGCCTGGGCAGGAGGAATCTTGTCCCTCTTAGCAAATACACACCCGCAGAACTGACATAGTGCAGTCAGCAATGCAGTCACATACCAACACAAAGGCCCTGAGTCAGCAAAACGTATTAGTACTTTCTCTCTTCTTGAATAAGTTCCTTTGGCTTCAGGACGACTCAAAGCAAAAAAAACTCATCTGCCTTCCTCTGGGCATACACTGATGCTTTCACACTCATTTGGTCCCACGCCATTCCCTGCTGCCACTCTAAGAGTCATGGAAATTAATAAAGGTTTTCATAAAAAAAAGGGCCATGTCCATTTGCATGGAAGCATAGTTGAATGCAATAAAAATTACTGGATGATAAATAAGACTCGTTCACACTCTTCAAACACGTGCTCCTTTCTCTAGTGACACATCAAAATGCAAACCCTGTGTGCATTATTACAACTTTCATAGAGAAGGATACACAGGAATTTTGGGGTTTTTTTGTGTTCCCGCTTTTAAGCGTGCAGAAACACACCCTAGCAAAGAGCTTTCAGACAGCAAGGCCTCAACACATAGGAATACATGTAAGAAGCCTTTCATTAAGAAACAAAACCAATTCTCATATTTATAGCAAGAAAAGTTGCCTTGTCTGAATGCAGCTCTACTGTGAGCAATGACAGAGGGAAAAGATGTAATTGCTAGACATAAGCACAAGTTAACACATCCATCTGGAAGAGAGGCATTTACCTTTACAGGATCCTTCTCCGGACCCTAAAAACAGGAGGCTGAGCTGAAAACAGGGGCTGAAATACAGGGCTGAAAACCAGTATAAGCATTGTTTCTGCCATCTAAAGGGGTATGCATTTTGGGACAAATAAATAGTGATCTGGTAGGTACTTAAACTGGTCGACATCAGAGCTGTATAGGATATGGACTTCCTAGCCACTCTACCAGGGAGATGCAAAGAGCTGGTTACTAGTGTTGAAATACATAATTCATTTGTCTCCTTTGCGGCTGGAGGTGTTATGTATGAGGGCTGATTTAGAGGATTTACCACAAACACTGTGAGGTGCCTTCATGGTACCTAAGGTCCTTTGATAAACAATTAAAATATAAAAGAACATTGAAAATAGTAATAATTACCTCTCTCTAGAAAAAATACTTTAAATCCTTGTTAATCTCTACGAGAACATGAATCTAGCCTCCCTACTGTCAGTGCTACTATACTGGTATTAACATGTCACATTAAGAAAACACAGTTCCCAGCTTCAGAGGATTAGTGTCAACTACAAAAGACTCAAAAGACCTAGAGATTAATTAGAATAGCAATAATAATAAAGTTGATCTTTCTAGTTAAAAGAAATCTAAGGTGCAACAAAATTTAAACATGAATGGTATAATTTTTAAAAGCAAAGTAGGAATCAACACTGCAGATCAATACAATGGTGCCTCATTTCTTAGGAGATGTAGAAGCATAAAAGAAATATCTTAAATATTGTCTTTACTATTCCACCCTGTCAGTTTAACAGAGACTGCAACATGTACTTAAGGAACCTTCATTATAAACAACTGACAAGAAGCAAAATATACGTGTGGTGGCTGACAAGGAAATTAAAGAATGTCAGCTTAGTTAAACCTGGCATGACTTCAAACCAAATTCTTGCAAAGAATTTCCAGGCTATTTTTCCCATTCAACTGTTCATGAAAATATTTTAAATTATTTTGGGTGTGTGGCTTAAATGAGGACAACACTAATTTTCTTGAATGGATGACCAAATGAGTTAAACAACCTTTGATGCTGTCATACTCCACATGAGAGTGCTACAGTATCAACACCAAGCATCAGTTACACGAAATTCTGAAAGGGCAGGATTATGCCTTCCATGTATGCTGTGCACATTACGCATCACACGCTGTCCCTTTATAAAATTAAACTCTATCTTAAGAGCTTCACACATTTGCATTAATGAAGAGTTTCAAATCAGCATGTAAGAATACAACTGTGAACATTTTTATGAGGGTTATTTAGTTAAATTTTTAAATATCATATTGGAAAATTCCAGTTAATAAGAAATCTATCTCTAATAGTCTTTTCCTTCTTTAATCACAGCAGTTATGCCATGCATTTCAATCTCTGTACTGCAACAAATACTTTTTAAAACTCATTGTTGCCCTGCAGGTAAAGAAAGGGACAAGTGTTGATGTTATAGCCATAATGAGCTGGATGTTGCCCTCTCATATGGAGTCTGACAGCATCAAAAGATGTTTAACTCATTTGGTCATCCATTCAAGGAAATGAGATGGGTACTCATTTAAATCTGTGTGGAAAAGTTTGATAGTATGCTTTTGAATTGGTAACCACTGAAATATCTACTTTGGCATTACATGACTGTCAAAAGCCTTTTAGTGTTTCACTTGGGTAAGAAACGTAGTGTCATCAGATTTATCTGAGACATTAGAAAGGAGAGAAACAGTTTTTAAATCTACTCTGAAAATGCCTGAATCAAATGACTACTGAGGGTAAAGGGCACCAGGGCAACATGCAGCTTCAAAACATGAAAATTAATGTGAGCTTAATTAATGTGTGTAAATAGGCAAGAAGCAACTCTACGAAAGTCAGACTGTTGTCTTAATATTGCAAAAGTTGTTCTGTACTGGCCAAGCTATTCCATCTCTCAATGATGAGAGAGCTAATGTGTCACTGACCACACAATAACAATAAACACTATGTTCAATCATTGCATGAAAAATATTCAACCCATTTCTTCCTGAAATTAATTAATATGCCTTGGATATGAAAAAGTGTGTTAACACTAGTATTATGATGTGTTTACCTACGGCTGTCTTTGTGTATTCTATTCTTTTCTTTAGATAAAGTATAAACATACTGTCTTAGCCAGCAAATGGTACAGAGCATGGTGATGTAGTTCGTTTTATGACAACACAGTCTGTTGGTAAATCTCATGCCACACTGAAATACGCTATATTGTGATGTTTATTTGTTATGTTGCTTAGAGAACTACTAACTGGGCTATTGCTTATGGGGTCATCTGGAAGAAAATGACAAGTGTCAACTAGGTGTGTATATTACCTAAAAAAAGGTATCCAGAAAATGCTGAAAAGGCAATTTGCTAATATTAAGATATAAAGAAAACTCACTAATGTCAAGCAAATTATTCATATGCAAATATTTGCTTTATAATTTAAAGAATGCAGTAAAAAAGAAATTTGTCTCAAAATCCATACCAGTGCCAAAATCTTTCTTCACTGAGAAAGTAAAGGGGGAATATGATACTTCTATAAGGACTTCAAGATCAGGGAGATGTACAGTAGCTGACCTAGTAAAGGGGTTTTTTAATTGCTGCTCTTGGTTGGCAATCTCATCAGCTAACTAGGAAAATATAATCCTGATGCAATTACTACAGAGTAGGTGCAAAGCTCAGTGGTAACCACATCCAGGCAGCTGCTTGCCTGTGAAAATGCAAAGATGCACTGAGCAGATTTTCTAAGAGATCTGTTTTAGGATGAGGAATGATAAGTACTTAACTGAGAGGGGAATAATCAACTGCACAACTACAGAACTAGGACCAGTTACTTGCATAGCAACCCTTCAGAAAAGAGTCAACAACAGCGTGAAGAAAAGATAAACACCCTACTCTGGTGTATAAACAGGTCATTAGGAAGGAAAATCTGAAAGAATGGGGTTAGCCTAAAGAAAGAAAGAGACCGAACAATGATAACAACTTCAAATACAAAAGGTAGCTGCAAAGAACAGAATCATCTTTTCTCTATGCCCAAGAAAAATGAGTTATGGATTTAAAGTACAGCAAGACTGATTCCTGTTAAACATGAGAAAAAGGTCTGGGATAAAGACATGCACAGGAACAGCATGTCTGGGGGTTGTTCTTCATGAACAGGACAAACTATTCTTAGAAATCATTTGCCTTCAATAGGATCTGGACACGCAAATTGTGGCTGATATGAATTTGAGCTTCAGACAAGTGACTAGGAAGGCCTCTCAAAGCCCTCTGAAATCTAAGTGTGGAAGAACCAGATCTTACAGAAGTCTTCCTAACACTAAAAGTGCCTCACAACTTATCTCCAAAATTCATGGTTGCCATATACTGCATTGCCTCCAGAAAAGAAAATATATTTCAGAGACACTAGGTCTAAATGCTGAGCAGCTTCCTGAAGGATTAGAAAATTCTGAGTGCACTCATAAGAGGCAAAGAAGTTCCCTCAATTCAATCCTGTGGCATCAAAGCCATAAAGGTGCCTTGACAGCTTCTGATGAGATCCCTCATTTTCTTTTAATTCATCCGTAACATATCTGGCTGTGCTTTCAGCATTTCCACTCAGCCAGAAACCCTAGATCATATATGACTAGAGCATAACAAGATTAACAGATTTATATATCTTAAGGACAGAAAGAGACATTATTATAACCTATTCTGATCCTCACTTACTGGAAGGAATCATAAATATAACTGGAACAAGCATATGCCATTAATATGACACAAAACTAAAAGCCACCTGCTGCACAATGACACCAAGAACTGCTTATTTAGAATTCTACAACCTTGACAATCACACTTTTAATATATCTGTTGTTTAATTTTATGAAATGCAGGTTGCTGTGCCACATGTAAGAAGAAAAAAGGCATCCCATTCTTCACTGGCTTTTATTGTGGGACCTCCCTCAACTCCAAGCTGTGCACAGATTTTCTGAGATATAGGGGAAACAATCTGCCAATCAACAGTGTTCTGAACAAGCCTAAATGTATTCAGCTCGCCTTAGGAAGATCAATACTAACATCAAATGAAATTCAGACTATGCATTCTACATACACATCCTAACCTCACAAGTGCTTAGAGGGTGGGGGGGAAATGAGTTTATGGTATTGCATAGTCACTCACTTCCTCCCACCAACCTGCAAGCATCCAACACTCACTCACTAAATAGTATCAGGTAGTTCAATTGAAGAAAAAAAACTTCAAAAACAAATGACAATCACTAAACTCCTTTTATTTATTAACAACCTTTTAGAGATAAAAGAAAATTCATCATCAAATTTTCTGTTTTCGTTTATCACATTCTTATAGCTCTTCCGTGGGAGAACATTTATTTCAACAGGTCATCACTCCAAAATATGATTCCAAATATGAGGTAAGGTAGAGAAAAAAAAAATCAAAATATTATTCCAGCCAGGGTTGCTGTATAAGTCCCATTTCCTCATCAAAAATTAAAATTGTTTTCACCTGCTGTCCCTAGAAACATGGACTTTATACAGAATAGTGGTTGGCATCAATAATCCAGAGTCACTAAATTAGCATGAAATTAAGTATATTGGGATCAAAAAAATTACAGTTTGCAAAATTAA
This sequence comes from Antrostomus carolinensis, assembly GCF_000700745.2. NCBI lineage: Eukaryota > Metazoa > Chordata > Aves > Caprimulgiformes > Caprimulgidae > Antrostomus > Antrostomus carolinensis. The sequence goes on along the minus strand of NW_010298734.1, from coordinate 7,654 downwards.
GGACATGACAGAAACAAGCACAGGGACACAGCTCCATTTAAAATGGGATCCCTATTGATTCCTAAGTTTCATTAAGACTCAATATTGTCATATGCTTTCATATTCATTCATGATGGTTTAGGACTGGATCTTTAAAAAGCTTCTTTTATGGTTATATATGTGTATTTTTACACTCTACCTGCCACTACACTAAAGTCAGCTTCTTGCACTAGTTTTTTTCATGTACTTTTTTTTTTTTTTGTTTCCCCAGTCCAACAAAGCCAGACAATAGCATGTTAGGATTGTCTGGTTATTTCAGAGAAGGTGTAATGTTTGTCAGCATGCCTGCTGCCCAGCTGAAATTGCCTTTTTAACACTATTCACAGCCTTGCTCAGTGGGATATTTGCATCTTTTTCCTTATTTCTGTCCAAGTGTAGGTATAGGCAATAAGCGCAGTTGAAGCATTCTTTGGATTTTTCCACATGTTAAAAAAACAAAATTAAAAAAACAATAAAACTGTAATTTTCATGCAAGCATTCATTTTGAGGATATCCAATTCTATATTCCTTTTTGTTACTGAACAAAACACTGAAACTCAGTGATACTGTATAAGAAGTTTATAGCATAAATGCAGGCTTTCAGTAAAGAAGTGCCAGAATTTTGAACATAATTTTATAAATAAAAAATACAAGATCTTGCAGCCTAACAAGTGAAACAAAAAGCATGTAAACATAAAGCCTTCTACTGACTTGAGTGTTTCTTAGCTTAATCTTCAGGTATTAAAACTGCAGGCTTCTAAAATCAATATTCCACCTAATCTAAGAATATCTACATGACAGCAAGTCACAGCTTAGAAGTTAGAATACCCTGCAAACTTCATTTCATGCTTATTTCAAACAGCATTTTAGCTTTACAGAGAAATCCACACAAATAGCATTGTATACTCATTTACATTTGAGAAGCTATCAAAAAGTGAGGTGATTCCCCCTCTACTAACCAATGACACAGGGTGCATATGGTAACTAGGTTTTTAACTTGGATGTTTCCATTGAGTCAAAAATAAGATAAGGCAAATCCAGAAGTGGGTTATTGGGTTGTTTGGGGTTTTGGGGTTGTTTTTTTTTCTGTTTTACCTCAGTTTGATGGATAGCTTGTCATAGAATCATATTGGTTGGAAAACACCTTTAAGATCGAGTACAACCATTAACCTATCGTTACCAATCCATTTCTAAATCATGTCCCTAAGCACCTCATCTACCCATCTTTTAAATACTACCAGGGATGCAGGGATGGTGACCCCACCACTTCCCTTGGCAGCCTGTTCCAATGTTTGACTACCCTTTCTGTTAAGAAATTTTTCCTAATATCTAACCTAAACCTCCCCTGATGCAACTTGTAGATATTTCCTCTCATTCTGTCACCCCTTACCCAGAAGAAGAGACCAACACCCACCTCTCTACAACCTCTCTTCAGGTAGTTGTAAGGAGCAATAGGGCCTCCCCTCAGCCTCCTCTTCTCCAGACTAAACAACCCCAGTTCCCTCAGCCGCTCCTCATAAGGTTTGTTCTTCATTTACACTGAAGGTTCCATATATCTGTGTGAATTCCTTACCTGTCCACCAGGAGGTTCTTCAGATTTCAGGTTGTAAATCAAGATTTAAGAGGGATTGACAGAGTAAAGGTAGCACCTTTCAACCCCAGCTCCCTGAGGAACTGCCACCCTCAAAGGAAATTGTTAGTGCATAAAATAGGTTGAAAGGTTGCAAAAGTGACAGTGAAAACATCAGATGTTGGAATAAATGTTGTTTCAGTCACAACAGATCAGGTAAATCGTGCAACATATTGGAAAAGATGCATATTAAGCAAAGTGATTTCTTTAATTAGTGGTTGACTGCCATATGCTTTGTACCTTAGCACTGCAGGGTTAAGTAAAAACTAGTGCCAGTTGCATGCTATTTGTTCTCATTGCATGTTAATCAGCAACAAAGCATCCTACAGGAAAAAAAATATATATGTATTTCTTCCCTAACTGGTAAGCAGGTGGGAGAGTGCCTGAGGAGCTCCCAATTTATATTATGCTTGCTTTACTATCAGGGTCTTAAATGCATTGGCTAATGCAGTTTAAAATATTGTCATCATTTGAGTAACCTAATGTCAACACATCAGAAACTTGTGGTTGCAAAACATGATCATCCTTAGAAAGCATTGAAAAGCTACAAGAACTTACTCTCACTGGTGTCTGACCTTTATCTAATCATGTATTAATACAATCTATCTCTTTCACATATGCAAAAGCAAGAGTCCTCTGTTTTCCCAAGAATATGACACACAAAAGCATCCCCTATATACCAACAAGCCCTTGGAACTTTGGCCCTGGGACTCCAGAGCACAGCTCTACTACAAAAAAATCTTGGTTTAGAAATGGCATAACTTTTGTTATCCTCAGTGATTACCTTCCACCCACAAGTCAAAAGATGGGCTTTGAGCTTGACTCACAGCAGAGGATCACATTATCAATAAATGTGAGAGCAAGTTACACCTTTTACAACACCTAAATAAGACAGATTTTCTTCAACCTAAAATCTCAGTTATACCTATATGTATGCTTATTTAGGTACACCATTGCACCTAAATTTGCAAGGGGTTGGGTTAGGGACTAAATATTCAATCCTCAAAAATATTTTACAATTGAGATTCTTCCACAAAAGCTGTGTTTCCAAATTCTTTAGGACACACATCCAGGTGCCCAGTATTGGATTCACCAAGCATATTCTAGGTACCCCTTTGAAGTAGGGTCTTGAGAAATCTTCAGCAAGCATCTTTTATAAACAATCAACTAATATTGTGTACTTGAATTTTCAAAAAGCTTTAAAATTCCCACAGTGCATAGTAATACACACGAAAAAATAACACTAACTCTGCATCTACAGTGATAAACTCTACTAATACAATTTCAGAAAGACATCTTGTCATCCTGAGCCCCTTGAAAATCCAAAGCTCCACCAAAAGAAGGGCAAATAAAGCATTTGCACTTGCTTTAAAAGGAGTAGCAATCACCAGTGTCATCTCACTACTACTTAAGCCATGCTATGCCTAATTCTGATCACTCCATACAAAAAAACTATGCAAAAGAACTAGAAGAGGTACCGTAAATAGCAAAAAAAGTGATGTGTGGAAAACCATATAGTTTAGTTCTGAAAAAATACAAACAAAAAAGAATACGCTACAAGTCGATACCATGTTGAAAGATACGGAGAAACTAAGCCAGGAGTGATTTTCACTGTTTCTTATGAGACAAGAACCTGTGAATGACCAATGAAATCATCACATAACAAGTTTAAAACAAACAAACAGAATTTCTTTTCCCCAAAAAGGTAACTGCGATGCAAACTCATATGGAACATGGAGGCCAAACACAAAAGTGAGTTTAAAAAGGAATTAGACAAATCCCCAGAAGACAAGATAATAATTTTTTTTTTTTAAATAAGGTACTCCAGACACACCTCACAGCTCATTGGAGTCCTTGCTGATTATGAGAACTGGAGAGGGAATGCTCCGAAGAAAAATAATTTTTCCTTTTTGCATGACAGATTTCCTAGTCTGCAACTACACAGGCTATTGAGTGACAGAAAGAAACTCTTTGCTCTTCAGGAGTAAAGAAGGTGGGTCCATACCTCGCAAAGGTATAGGTGCAACTTCCCTAAAATATTAACAAATCCTGTCATGAACGGAAATTGTACCACAAAATCTTTTAAATAGTTTTTTAGCCCTCCAGTTAAGCGCACTATGTTGGGAGTTAGTAGCTCCCAGAAATCCTTCAGAACAGCAGTATTTAGTTCTTAACCATTATTTGGCATTTGCAGCTACAGGTGATTTCTTCATCTTGGTTTACTGCATGTACAGAGAAAAGACACAACAGAGCCTTCAAGAACACTTTTGTATTGGGTTTGTGTCTCAAGGTTTTGGTAGCGAAGGGGCTACAAGGAGAGCTTCTGTGAGAAGCTGCCAGAAGGTTCCCGCCAATGCCAGCTGGCTCCAAGACAGACCCATTTCTGGCTAAGGACAAGCCCAACAGCAAGAGTGGTAGTACCTCTGGGATAACATATTAAAGAAGAGGCAGGAAAAAAACAACTCACTGTGGAACAGAAACCACAGGAGAGTAGTGAGAATATATGAGAGCAACATCTGTACATAATCCTGCAAACACAGGAGAATTCTTGCATACATAAAACTTAGAGGCATATGAAACTGAGACATAAATGCTAGGTTCCCCACAAAACATCCAAATCAAACGTGAAATGAGTGCTGCTATGGGTAGGACCATCAGCAACTCCACCTCTCCCATATGCCTACCTCCATTATCTCACAAACTCTCTACAAACCTGAAAAGTAGCAGCATTTGTATCTAGAAGTGAAAGGAATGCAAGACCTCAAACTGGTATTTCTAAGGACCATCTTCTGCAGATGTGGAGATATTAGGGTAGAGGCAGTGTCTACGTGGTGCAGTCCATCAGGAGTTGTCAATAAGCAGCAAGATAACCACAAGCTGACTTACTTGTACTTATAGTTTTATAGGCTTATATTTTTGATGTAAATATCTAGAACATAATAAAAAAAAAACCCACAAACTTGCCATCGCCAACATTTCTGGGTTCAAGACAGGAATGTAAAATAGTTTAGGCAAAAAGCATCAACCTCTACTTAAAACTCTGTGTTCAAAAGAAACAAACAAAAATAGAAAAAAGAGGGGGAAATAGATGAGTAAGAGATGATAGATTTGAAACAGCAGATACATCAGTAGCAATGAAATACATAAGTTGGGCCACATGAATAAGCAGTAATGTATTAATTGAGAAGCTAACCCTGGGCTTTCCCCTTTGTCTCTACCCTCCTATAGCAAGCAGTGGGTTCTACAGCTGGGTGAGCAGCAGTGTGCCTGCAGTTTGGCAGTGCATCCACTCATGTACAGGTGTGTCAAGTCAGCCAGTCCTCAGCTAAACCCTGTATTGGCACAATAAAGGAGGTGGAAGGGTGTGTTTGAGAAGAATGGAAGAGGAGACCTGGAAAGAAAGTCATGATTATTGATTATAATTGCATACGCTTAAGAAAAAGGCATCCAATAGTTTTAAAAGCTTTTTTTCAATCTCTCTACTTTCCCTTTGAGGTGGAAGGAAACCAAACAGATGTATAATCTCGGCAGCTTTCCAGATCCATCTTAAAAACTGATGTGGTGCTCTCCATGTTAAGAATGGTCATTCTCACCACAACAATGGAACTGTGAGCACTGAGGATGTGCTTTGGGCACCTGCTGGTACTCGGTAAGTCATCTGAAGAACGCAATGACTTGACAGCTACCTCTTTCAATCAAAACAGATTATGTTCACTGACTCCATGGAAACCCCTAGCAAGCCACTTTATTTATTTAGCTATTTATGCATGGCTGGAGATATAGCTTATGTTTGTTCCCATTCCTTAAGTTGAGAATTAATTTCTCTGGTCTAGACACACACAGTGATGTTTCCAGATCATGTGTCACTTGAAATATATTTTCATCAGTGCAATTCTCACCCAGGAAACTTGATTAGTGTTTTCAAGCTGTGTGCACAATATACCATTTTCTCTTTCACTGAGTAATGGATGAGAACATTGGAAAGGTTTATTTTAATTCCTGAACTTCCCTATCAGCTAACTTTGTTCCTCTTACTCTCACATCTTCCCCTGCCAGCTACTTCTAAATCTAATCTGTTTCTCTCCATAGGTATATGCCAGGATTTAAGTCTGCAGGGCTATCAAGTAAAGATGACATTCTCACAGTTCTCAAAATTACTGTGCAACTGGATTAAAATTTCACTGCATGAACTGCACAGTTCATGAAATACACTACTGCAATAATTCTATCTCAATGCAATCAGGTGGTAGAGTCAGCTGAAAATCTTTTTCTAGGAGAGTCTTATGTTGGAACACTGACTCCACAGTATCTGAATGCTCTACAGCACAATGCTGACTCCATAAAAAGCTCTGATATAAATAAGACAAATTATTTCCTGATGCCTTACATTTCCACAACTCCCTAACTGTGGAGCTAAGCAGCTCCAGCACTGAGCTGAATGAGCTCTCCAGTTACCAAGCTCCCCTCTGGGCACAAAAATTTCCTCACAGTTCCCTGTCTACAGACCAGAAATTCCAGTGGGACACCTCTGGGGTGATAGTGACTCATAAAAAGTTAATAGGGACCTGAAAGATTATTGATAGTAACAGTTAACAGTAATAAAAATTGCCCAGCAGTATACAAATGGACATTCAGAGAAGTGAAAGGAAACAACAGCGCTTCTAGTAGCTACTGAATATACCTGGTTGCATAAAGGAGAGAAAGAATAGAAAATCTTGGCTAATCTCAGCCCAGTAAGATTTTTGCTATTGACTTTAAGAATGACAAGATTTGATTTATTTCTTCCATAGTGAAAAACCCTACAGGCATAGATCACCACATGCCATTAGTAGGGCATCTGCTTAGAAAGTCTCCAGATACACACAGGTGATAGGTCTTTGCAAGATCTAAACCTTGATAAATGGCTGATATAACAAGGACCAGGGTGGGTAGGGGGATTCAACATGGTCCACTTCATACAACAGTTTTAACTGTGATTGGTAATTGGTATTTACCCAGAGTATCATCAGAGAACCTATTTTAGCAGGTTATCTTTTCCTCTAACAGCATGGTTTTCTTTTAGAGTTATTCCTTTCATGTTTCCTACCCTTCAAAAGGTAAACAAGACAGGAGAATTATATCACTACAGAAGGATTGTCTAAACACCATGTTATTCTAAGAAAATAGCTTGGTATTAGCATTTCCATTCTTGTTTTCCTTGAAATGTGAATGAAGTTGACTAGGGACAGTGAAGGGCTTTCATTTTCACATTGTACATGGATGAGTTACAAGCCACACAACTTCGGCGTATCTTCCTTATATGTATTCTATTCACTGCACTCTGGTAGGAAACACAAGGCGGACACAAATGCTCCCTCCACTGCTAAATAAAAGGTTCTCATTCACATTTAGTGAAGGCATCTACAGCCAAAACAACTTGTATGGCAGAGCTCTAACTTGCTGAGTAGTTCTAACTTGCTAAGTAACACTAAGTCTTGCAGACCTGTAAGTGTGCTACTACCAGCTGGTTCCATAGGGACAATGAGATGTCTGGCAATAAAAACATGCAGGAAGTGCGTGAAGAAAAGAGAACAGGAAGAACATTAGTTAAATAAAAGAAATCAAGCTCCCAAAAGGGTAAGACTAATATTTAAAACATAACCAGCAGACTGCATGCACAAACCTTAGGTGCTAATGTTGAGATTGCCTGCAGCTTTAATCATTTAAAATTTATTAAACTGATACATTTTAATCATTTTTAATTTTAAATTAATTAATTAAATTTAATTAATTTTTAATTTTAAATTTATTAAAATGATAAATTTTAATGGGACAGCAGTAACTGTTCAGTAAACTTTTTTAACAAAAGATCTCATAGTTTAGTATTTCACAGATAATACTGAGAAAACTCCTCTCCAGTAAGATTTGCATAATCTTTCACTTCCAGTTCTGCTCTGCCAGAGGAAGGGGAAGAATTTACACAAGGCCTTTTAAGTTAACAAAAAGTCAGGAGAAAAAAAAAAAAAT
>NW_010298733.1:28352-45696 GCF_000700745.2 Antrostomus carolinensis | reverse complement strand
CCCGGCCCGCCGAGGGGCTGTGCCCGCTCCTGTGCTGAGGGCTGCAGCACGGGCCCCGGGGGGGATCCGGGAGCGCCCTGCCCAGGGGAGGGGAGGCCGAGGCCGGCTGTGCGCGGCCCTGCGCTGCCGTTGGCCTGACACGGCGGTCGGCGGGCTCGGCCATCCGCTCTGTCAGGTGTTCACCTGCGTCCCAAGATGCAGTACAGAGTATTTGGTGTCTTAAATCTTTATCGTGCAGCTCCCATCCCGTATAATCACATAGTATATTATCCTGACAGGTCTGCAAATGCCACCCATGAAGTCATCAATGTCACCCTGCACACTACGCTGGCTGCTACTACCAAATTTGTGGTACCTACACCTGCCAAACCCATCCTTCCAGTTCAGACTGGAGTCGAAGCACAGCAAGAGGAGCAATCTAGTGGCATGACGATTTTTTTTAGTCTTCTTGTTTTAGGTGAATGATGAACTGAAAGTCTTTTAATCTCTGTTAATCGTACTCTGTGTCTGAGGACATAGGGCAGCTTTCAAAATCATAGCACCTTATTTCTCCTCTGGTTTCCTGTCTATGAAGTGGAATGTTACAGAGGCACAGGGATTTAGACAGTTGGGTATATAAGTGCCTGAACTTCCCAAACCTGTGGAGAGCTGGGGACCATTGCAGACCTTTTCACCATGCTCTCAAAAGTGCAAACAACATGTTTAATTGTTTTTGCCTTCTTTACCAAGCACGTGGCATGTGTTCATGTGTGAAAAAAACACACTGTCAGAATACTCCGTGGTGCCTGCAGCTGCCTTTGAGGACCATGTACTAGATAGTTGTCAATTTAATCACTTCTGGGCAGCTCTCAGGTGTTTTGTTGCATAAGCCAGTAGAAGGCAGTCAGATTTACATGCACAAGTACTAAAGTTCAGTATCTATTCTTCTGGCTCTTCTTACTTTCTTACATCCCTACAAGAGTGTGATGATAATAACACGCAGTTGCCATAATTATATCAACATTGTACATATATAGGCATTTTGAATGACAGATGCATGCTCAGCTTTTCTATAAGTCTGGGCTGTTATCTTTCTTTAATAGAATATTGTTCTCTCTCACCATCTGCTTAGAGCAATGCTGTAGTCAAAACTGTAACAATAACAAAACTTCCATGGAGGGTTGAGGCTCTGTTTTCCTCAGGCTACACTGAGAGACTTTTTTTTGTGACAGATGGGTCACCTACTCTTCTAAGTGGTTATTCTTTCCAGTAGCAAATGGAGAAGATAAGAGGAATGGAGCTGACAGCAGTGCAGGAACTTCTGCAAATCATTTGGGTTTAAAAAAAAAAAAAGTCTCCTATAAATAACTGTTATAAAGTACAGCAAAAAGTAGAAGGCTTCTGCTTATTTCTAAAGTATCTGTTTGTCTTCCAAGGGGGTTAATGTTTTCTCAGAGGTCAATGATATTAGAATTTGAACAAAAACAAAAGACCAAAGCAAAATGCCCTAGATCAGAAGACTTCTAAGATTAAAATAAAAATTCTGAATATGTGTGTCTTGTGGATTTTAAAAGAGCCATTCATGGTAAAATTATATTCCTGGGACTTAAAAACAGAGCTATGATTTTTTTGGCTATGTTCTAGTCTATTTATGCCAGTCTGATAACTTAATGGATCTTAAAAGCATCACCCTCAGGACAAGGGAGTTCCCTGAACAAAGTAAAGCCAGTAGAAAAACGTATTGTTCATAGTTACTCCCATTAATAATCTGATTTAGGAGTGTAGGAAGGGTGAAAGTGAATGCCTATACCTTGCTCTTACATCTGGGTGTTGTGAGCTGTAAAATGGCCTTTGCAATGCTCTAAACTGAAGCAGACCCAGAAGCAGATCTGTTCTGAGCTGTGTTGTGGCAAAGCCAAGCCTCAAATTTAAAGTGCCTGAAGTAGCATGAGTTAGTCTCTGACCCCACAGTTCTGTGGCCTGTTTGTCTGTTCAAACATCATTTCACTTTCAAAATCCTACCTCTATTCTGCCACGTTGATGTGATCCATGAGTTCCCTTCCGTTATGTTCTGTCCTTGTCCTGGGCTGTTCCTTAAGGGGACACTCAAATGCTCTTTGAGCCTGTCCAGAGGCTTTTCCAGCCTCTTGCCTGATTGTTACACTCCTGATACCTGCAAGTGCCTGGAGCAGATGATACACTGCCTGATACAAATTGAGCAGTCTTACACAAGGAATGGGCAACCAACAGCTAAAGAATATACCAGGCTGCTGTAATATTTATGGTGGTGGGAGTTACTTCTTAGGCAGTGGTCACAGTGCCCCACTGAACGGCAGTTACAGACTATGGAGCCAGACTGAGGTGCACAAAAGAACAAGAAGCACCAGTCACAGCTTGCAACAAGGGATATATGGATTGGAGAGAAGAAGATTCTTCACCATGAGACTTAAGCACAGGAACTGGGGTTGAGAAAGGTTGTGACCTCTTTATCTTCAGAGATTTTCAAACTTGACTGGACAAGACCCTGGGCAACCCTCTTTAATCCTGAAGTTAGTCCTGCTTTGAGCAGCAAGTTGGACTAAATGACCTCGAGAGATTCTTTTCAATGTAGTTTTTCTCATTCTGTGATTATCCATTTGGGTAAAGCCCATCTGCTCAGAGGGACTTGGATGTGAAAGTGTGTAGCTTTGAAATTTTTGATGAGGCCATGCGTACCCGTATGTTTTATTTTTAAAATAGTAAATATTTAGCAAAAACTTTATTAGAACGGCATATTCTATATAACTGACATTTTTTACAGCTGCTGCTCAGTGAAGGTTTTCTTGTAAACTGAATCAAGCTCTAAAAGTAGTAATACTGGTATTTTTAGAAGATAATTTTAAGTCCTAAAATTTGCCTTAGTTATTTTCTGTCATTTGTAGATCCATTTATGTACTTTAGTGAGGATTAGATTTGAACTAAAATTTGGTTCCTCACATTAGTGGATTTCTACTAAATCCTTAGGAGAAGATTTGCTGCATTTATTTTAGAAATACTTCTTAAAAGTATATTTTATTGTCTTGTAACACTTCTGAATCTACTTTTTTTTTTTCCCTTCACAGCTATCTGCATCATATTGGTGCATTTACTGATAAAATACCGACTGCATTTTTTACCAGAAAGTGTGGCTGTTGTTTCTTTAGGTACGTAACCATGACATCTTTATATTAAATTTGTGGTAATTCAGAGACTGTCAGTAACCTGTACTTGAAATAATGCTCTGTTGTGTGTTAACCGTGCAGCAAACTGGATGCAGTGAAGAAAACAAACAATTCATAGAATTAAATAATTAAATTAATGGAAGAAATCAAGAAATGAGCATATGTGCAGAGACTGGCCCAGTAAAGTGACGCACATAGGGACTACAGGGATGTCACCACCTATGTCCTTTGGCAGCTTCCCCTATTTTTGCATATGCACTATAGGACAAAGTACTGCAGCAGGCCCTGGCAGCAAGACTCTGGCCTTCCCTTTGAAGTGGTACATGTGTTTGTACTAATTATGGTAGAATTATGTCTGTCTGTGTGATTTTACTCTAGCTGGGCACTGTAATTTTATTCTGAAACCTTGCCTGGACTGCCGAGTACTAACTATCCACATAGTACCATGACAAGAGCCCTTCCTGTGACCTGAGCTATAGGAATGCCACCCTCAATGAAGGTCAAGGGCTTACTGAATTTGCATTAAATCTGGAGTATTTCTAAGCCTGTAGTTTTATCTTAGAGTACCTTCATTTATTTATACTGTTGCTCCTGATTTATAAATGTGTAAATGAGGAGGAAATCAGGCCAAATACACTCATTATTTTCTCTACATACTGTGTAACATAACGTTTAAAGAGCCTGGTCTAACTAATCCCAGCAACAGTTTTCCAGCTGTCTCTGTAACTTGTTGGCAAAAATCTGTGATATTTTTGCTTCTGCTACTAGTGATGCTTTCACTGACAGCTGATCTAAAAATACAACAAAAAGAGGAAGATGCTTAGCTATAATCCTGATGCAGCGTGGAGGAGTGTAATACGTGTTAAGCAGGTGGATTTTTTACTTTCTCCTGGGCTTTGCTGGTACCTTCTTCTCTCATATTTCTTAACTATATTTTCACACCATTTCTCAATGGGAGAAATTAAGCTTTCTGGTGCTTGACACTACCTTATGCTTTCTGGAAAGCAGGGATCTTCTTGCATCTTGGGTGTTAGATTGAGAGAACCTTAGAGCTGTTACTTAGCAGAAAGAAAAACATAGTGTTGACTCCCTGAATTTTTAGGTAACTCTCTTTGGTGCAGACCACATCACTTTACTACCATAGTAGAAGGTACTGAAGCTTAAAGAAACATTCACTTGCAAGGCCTTATCCGAGTTTGAGTATTTCTCTGCAGCTGAAAAACAAATAGACCTGTAAGAAACCTGTTGTAGTGCTGGTATGGATTTCCTGGGTATTGCAGGAACACCTCATCTTTATAGGAGCAGCATCCATCAGGCTTTTGTGTGTTTGTGCTCCTGTCTGCCATGGTTTGACAGAGGATCAGAGCTGCTGGAGATCATCCTGACTTACTGTCATCCCCATAGAAACCACGCAGGGTTTGATTCTCTATTGACACATTTCTCTTTCCTTCCCTTCTTACATTATTGCTGTGGACAAGTGAGATGTCTTGTGTAGTACATCTTCCAGTCTCTTGAAAGGTTCCAAAAGGAGGTTACTGTCCCTTCAGTGTCCTTCCTTTGCATACACAAAAATCCAGGTGAAAAGTGTTAATTTGGCTCCTAATCAGGTTAGTTACCATTGTTATTAAATAGCTAATCTAAATCTAAGCATAATCCTCAATTTTAAATGCAGTAATATATTGACTGCTCTTGCTGGCATCATTTTAGATTTTCTTTACTATCATTCCTTATATTCTGACCCAAGCCAACTACTGGGCAGTGCTGAGCTGAGGTCTTAGGCAAGCTTGTGTCACTGCTCCTGCTGGGCTTTGCAAAGAGCAGCAGAGGCACAGACATTCTTTTCTTTCTGTTTCTTGTTCTTGGCATCTCAACATCAGGACAAGGATTTTAGCTGTACTGGTATGTTCTGTTCTCCTTTCAGCCCCAGGAAAAGCTTGTTCATGAAACTGGTCAGTTTTCATGCTGGTGCTGTCACTGCCACTCCTGGTGGGTGAGAAGGAGCAGCATTGCATCTCTTGTATTTTCACAAAGAGGGCATAAAGGAAACTTTCACAGTGAACCACAGCGTAGCTGTAAGTCTATCTGTCTCCCAAATGAGATGAGATGATATGATATCAACAAATGCAATTCCAGTAAGTCAAGAGAATGTTATACCCAGTAGCAACCGAGCTAACAGATGTACAGTGTCACTTAAGCCTTATTTATTTAGTTTATTGACTCAGTCATATTTAAACTACTGTCAGCTCTGTTGACAGGAGGCGGCATCTGTATAATCATTGGAATTGCCAGCTAATTGCTGATCAGTGAACCTCTGTTACTGGTAATGATCTACACAGCTGCAAGAGCACAGCTTGAGTTTCAAGTATCCAGTTTTGCTCGCAGTGCCAGAAGTGAGGTGTGTCCTATTTTGACTTGTAAATTAACCAAATGTTCTCAGGCAGTTATTGAAGGTTAATAAAAATGGCAGCAGAGACGATAAGTATGATTTTCACGACTTTTTTTTCCTCCCATTGTTTAAGCTGCTCAGAATCTTCTGTTTTACAGTTTCTAAGGCATGTTACTCTCCTGGTGGACAGGGTGCAACTGCATTCTCTAAGGCTGGATTTTGATCTTTGTCTTTAAAAGTTACTGGAATTTTGTTGATAAAAATAGTTCCCACAAAAGTTTTTCTCTTTGATTTGTTACTGAGTTTTAACTTGTTCTCAGGAAAAATAAAGGTTGGTTGTAATAATAAAATTCCTCCAACATTTTTAAAAGAATGAGCCTTAGATTAATTCATGGAGACTTAGGTTTGCACTTAGCCCCTTGACAAAACTGATCTGCCTGATTTAATAGGTACAACCAACTGAACAAAAACTGTGTGCAATTAACCTGGTAATAAAAGAGTAGTCGTTTGTGAAAATGTGTGGGACAGGTTTTGAAATACAGCATCAAAGTTTGATTCTGCAGCTATTAACTGTTCTTGGTGATGCATTATTTTGTGCAGCTCTTTCATGACTTTGCTTAGCATCATCTTAGTTGAGTAGTACTTTTTGGTGTAACGTGCAGCTAGAAGTAACTTGTGCTGTATAAAGGTGTAAGTTGTGTGATACAGGCTCATCCTTTTCCCTTAACCTCTGCTGTTGCCTTACATTTCTGTTGTTCATTTAGCTTTTGGTATCATGAAAGGACCTCGTCTGTGCGTGACACTGTTGTTAGGGTTAGCTTGTGATTAGCTGTTCCTCTAAAAAAGAGACTGAGGCTAGCCTTCTACTTAAGCCTCTTGAGCTCATAGGGTAGGGATGCTCAGCTTGTAGCCCACAGGCCATGGTTGGCCTCACAGGGGTCCAATTTCTCAGTCACACTGGAGCCCTGTGTGGAACTTCAGAGAGCTATCAACACTAATTCATAAACTACTGAAAGTTTGTTCAGGAAGTACACTTCCTGATGTCTGTGCCTTCAGATGCACAGGCTTTGGTTGCTGTGGTTTGTTTGTTCCCCACATGAATTTCTCATTAAGTGATACAAGTACTGCCTGTACCAGTTGAAGGCAAGATTGCTGCTCTGCAAAAATTAGAAATGTTCTAGTCCTTGGCTTCTGACACAGCTTCCATCCCAGAATGGAAAGCCTGACTGTTAGAACTGAGACCTGTGTTTATTTGGCATGTGAGTGGCTGTATCTGCATTCCGTCCTCCCTCAAAGAACACCAGACCTTTGATGTTCCTTCCTTAATGTTTTGCTCTTCCTTTCCCAATAAACCATTTAATGGAACAATTATTTCTATCCTCTGGGATTAATGCCTTCACATATTTTTGTATGAAAGAAGGCTTAAGCCTCATGGCTTTGTGTGTATGACACATCCATCAGGAGTAATCCATGTGATGCTGTTTGTAAGACTCTTTTGATAGCTACAGCATGAGATAATAAAAACACACCAGTTACAGGAAAGCATGCTTTAAGCTTCTCAGCCACTTCTTACCTTTCATTCAGTGTATTTCACTTCTTCATGGCAGTGTTTGACTCTGAAGTCTCCATTCTGTAAATAACAGAACACAACTATGCAGAAACACTGATCTGGAATCTAACTAAAGACAAATTCCTCATAACTCCTTGAAAGCAATTAATGACAGTTCATAAATTCTCTTCATGACTTCCAGAAGAAATCTGGTTAGTTTGAAGTTTTCTGTCTTATCTGTCTGAAGATTTACAGGAGGAAAGAGCACGATAACCTTTAACCATTGAGTTTGCAGCACCCTTGATTACATTCTTTTATACTCAAATTAGTGTTTCTATATGACTTAAAAGATGTGTAATTCATTTGAGAAATAGTTCTGACAGTGCCTCCACCCTGATGAGAATTTGTTGCCCACATCATGGCCAGTAAGTGCTGTGATTTCATTGAGACAAAATTCACTTCTGTGAAGACTGATTTCACTTCAGCTGTGTTAACACTGCAAATAGCATTGAAGTGACACGAAGGTTTAGTGCTATCACAGAGATATCTAACTCAGAACTTCCTGATTCTTTAGCAAGAAAGGTGGAATTTTGTTTGAATGCAGCTTAGATGGGAAGTGTTTTTGAGCAGTTAAACCTGTTACCTTTATGAACCAATGAACACAGCACTCTCCGTATGCGTGTTCAGTATTTGGGTATCCCAAGTGATAATCTTCTGTGCAGGGAAGCGATGTGATTACGTAGCACATTGGAAACTGTCCTATATCAGACCCAAAACCACTTTGTGTTTTTGTGATTTAGGAATGAAAGACTCGCTGCTTTGTGTTTCGCTTTGTTTTCACTTCTAAAACTTTGTTGACTGAGAGTCAATAAGCAGTTAATAGAAACAGTGATGTGTGAATATTTAAGAATGTTCTCTCTTTCTTTCCTAGGTATCCTTATGGGAGCTTTTATAAAAATCATAGAGGCTCAAAAGCTGGCCAACTGGAAGGTATATTTGAAACAATTGATTTTTAATTGTAGCACAATCCTGAAATGTTTAAAATAAGACTGTTTGTAGTATTCGTTTCTTTAGCTGTAACTTCCAAAAACTTCGGTACATTATACTTGATGCCAAAGTTTGGGGTTTTTTTTAATAATAATACAGCCAATTTGAGGTCCTGATCCTGTTTTCTGCTGAACATTTTCTACACAGTAATTTTTCCCCGCATAATCCTTTTTATGGTACCAAATCTGTTCCTACTAGATAAATGGCAGAAGAAGGTACTGGGCATCTTTGGGATCACAGTAAAAATATAGCAATTCAGTTATTTGTCTTGTGTACTTTTTGACTGTATTTAGTCCTCTTCCTCCTTTTGGAGTTAATTTTGTAGGTATTTTAATAGTAAACAATGTGTTTTGTTAGGTTGTAAATTCACATGTTTTACCTGAAGATGTTAACTTAGATTTCACAGAGGGAAAAAGGAGCACTTCTTCAGAACAGCTGTGCTAAAAGTAATGTTATTTACTTAAAACTGCAACAAAATTTCGGTGCTAGGAACAGCCACTTCACAAAGCAATCCCTTCAGCATGTGCTGTGTCTTGGGTACTCTGGTGCTTCTTGTGGAATGACGGCTGAAATCAGTGTTCCTGCAGCAGCAGCAATTTTCACACTGGCTGAGACAATGGAAACGTGATCTGAGCTTTATTTCCAAAAGAAAATACGAGCAAAGCTTCTGTGCAAAAGGTTGTCCTTGTCCTGCTGCCTGGTGTGTTTAAATTGTGATTTTTGTTTCATGGGATCAAACAGTTTATGAGCATTAGATCAGTGAACTGATTGAAATCACAATGATTTGAATCACCACTTTTAAACAGGATTTTTATTTATTAGCAAGCTGAAAATCTTGGTCTGAGTAGTGAATTTTATTCCTAGCTTTCAGCTTAGTATTTCTTGGCAGTTATTTCCCTAAAGGAAGATTTTTTTCTCTTTAGTTTAAATACATTAAAATGCATAGATTTTCAATCAGATGTAGCTTTTTAATTATATATTAGACTCCTTTTTGTCAGCTAACTACCCTAATTGTATGTACATCTATTTAAGCAATTACATAGTTCAAGAGTCATGTTGTGATAACTTCATTTTTACATATTTACTTATTAAAAACAGCGGATGATGCACTAGTTAGTGTTTTTTCATTCTTGATTTGTGCCAACTGGATTTGACTTAACGTTGAAAGTCCGTTAAACAGCCACAAAACCAGCATTTTAAAATAGCTTCTTATTCGTTAAGTAAAACTAATCTGAAGAAGATCACATATGGAGGAAGGCTTAAAGTATGCTCTGATTTGAGCCTGATTCTGTAAATGCAGGCAATATTGATCATAGCTAGTGAATTACCTAGTTTGTTCTGGTAAGTTGTTCAGACCTTGGGAGGCACTGGGGATGCTGTATCCAGTTGCTCACGTTATCAGCTGAGGTAGAGTCACAGATACCACATTATTATTTGCTTATTTCAGTTGCTTTCACCGTATTAAAGCGTAGGTTTTAACATAGGCTGTCATAATTTCAGATGTTAAGTGTTCTAATCAATAATTATTATGTACTTTATTAAATGGTTTTGAATTTACTAGGTAATTTTTGTTTACTGACGGGGAAAAAATATAGAATATTTAACTGCGGGCTGTATCTGTGTACAGAGCAAATCTGGATCACATCCCTGCCCTAATAACTTTGTAATGTAATTTCTTGCAATCATGCCTTACTGAGTCTTCAGTGGACCTTGTGCTTGCTGGTGATTCTTGCTGGCAAGCACGGCTGATAATTACAGTCCTCATGTTTTACTTTCCTGGTCTCCACTTAATGCAGCACAAATACAATCCTTCCATTTCATTATTTCTCACCTCCCTGTCCAGCTCTGCTTTCAGGGGCTTTTAAACAGTGTAATTAATCAAGTATGTGGGTTTTTTGTTCTAGAGCAGTTACTGTATTGGCAGAAGGTAGGTGGTGTTAGCCACCGACACACGGAATTGTGCACACGGAATAATGGACTAGAACATTTCAGGAGAAAGGATGAGTTTTGTTTTCTAAGTCCCCCAAATCCTTTAAGATGATTATCGCTGGTACAGACTGAAATGAGACTTTCAAGAGATGAGTACTTCTCTTTTGAAAGCTGGTGTTTTAACAGAACAGTGAATCCGTTGTTCAACCTGGATTTAAACAAGTTAATCGTTGCTTACAGAGGTGACAAGTTGTGCTGTATTCGGCACTGTGGGGAGCAGGAGGGAGCCTGGTGGGTAAGAGAGGGAGAGGCGTGTTCAGCTGTGATTAATGTGCTTTCTGTGCTGGGTCTGCCAGCAGGAAAAAACAGGGTGCCAGCTTTGGGGGTCAGGGTTAGCCAAGTGATGAGATAGGCAATGAAGAGTAAGGTCACCAAAAAATAACATCTTACTTCATGGTAGATTTCATTTGTATCATTCTGATGGTAAAAAGGAACCATCAGAATAGTACATTAAATTACAGGCATAAATTACGTTTGCCAAGAAGAATCAAGCCTTAGACTTTTAGCAGGGATATATATCTTGAGCTTGTTCGACTGCAGCTGTACTAAGATGATGATCTGATTTCTTCTTGCCAGGTGCTGAGTTTTCTAGTGCAGTTGTACGTGATCACAGTTAACCTAGATTATATTCAAAGCAGTGGCCAAGAGGCCACCATTTCTTGACAGTCCTTACAGCTTTTAAGACGGTGAGACAAAATGGGAATACTTTTTGTGGAAACAGAAGGACTTTTCCTTTGCCATAAATAGCATGTTTTCTGTGCAGTTTATTTAGAGACAGTAATTTAAAGTAAGTAATGCCTAGATTTCTATCACTGGATTTAAAAAAACCCAAAAACAATAGGAACAGCAGTCCTGGAGTAGTTTAATTTTCTTCAGTCTTTTATTTTGTGATAAGAAGGGAGAAAGAATAATGACATTTTCATTTTCCAGCATTCTTGTTTTGTTTTGTTTTTTTAAATAATTTCCCTTTTGGAAGATTGTATGTTATTTCAATAATTATTAGATCCTTGACATTGTACTTAATTTTTTTTTTACAGGAAGAAGAAATGTTTCGTCCAAATATGTTTTTTCTGCTTTTGCTTCCACCTATTATATTTGAATCTGGATATTCATTGCATAAGGTTAGCCCCTGCCAGACACTCATTTTACATGTTGAGGTTTTGTTTGGAATGCATTCTGCTTTTAGTTATCTTCATGAAGTTTAGAGTAATTGCATTAGATGCCATCATATTAATCATCAGGGAACTGAGAATGCAAAATTTAAGCCTCTTCAACCTAGAATGGCAGGAATGTAGCTTGTTAATGTTAACTGAATGTTGGCAAGGTGTTAGGTACTGTGCAGAGGTTGTTTTCCGTGGTTGGAGAGGTTTCTTGCCTCATCAGAGCTGTACAAGGGCTGATGTGAAGGAGGTAAAATGGGAAGGAGTAGGATCAGAAGTGGGAACAGTGTGATCACTCTATTGCTAAAGAAGAGGAAAATGTTTACAGGGGTTTTCAGCCTTTGCCTGGGAGCCTGTGTTCCCATGGATGTTTCTCATAGTGCTAGTCCTGGCTGAAGTGGTTCTGGTCCTCCCTGTGTGCTGCCTTTCTGCTTGAGCTGTGCTGCAGGGGAGGAAATGAGCAGTGGGCAATAGTAATACCATGAATTGGTACCAACACTGAAGATTTTTTCCTACAAAATCACAACATAAGAAGTGGACTAACCACTGGGAAGTTTACAAGCCTTTTTCACATGCCCTGTCTACAGCAGAGGGATTAATTTACAGTTCTGTCAGGTGGGGAATATGTCAAAAGTGCTGGTGAACATCCAGCTGTTCATTTGAGGATTGTTTTTTTGTTAAGGTACCAATCTGGCATCCTGTCCTGGGTATCAGAGCGATTTGCTGCTGTCCTCAAGAGAACAGGCTCTAGGCAGGTGGTGTGGATCTGTGTCCTGGGGTACCTGGAACCAAACTAACAAAGCTTTATTACTGGAAACCCAGTTGTGAATCGGAATCTAATTTAGATGCAAACCCAAACATGAGTTTTCCCTCAGATAATTTTCACTAATTTCTTTGCTTTATTATTGTGTTCCAGGGTAATTTTTTTCAGAACATTGGTTCCATCACTCTGTTTTCTGTATTTGGCACTGCAATATCAGCTTTCATTGTAGGTGGAGGAATTTATTTTCTGGGCCAGGTAAGAGTAACT
Source organism: Antrostomus carolinensis (assembly GCF_000700745.2). Lineage (NCBI taxonomy): Eukaryota > Metazoa > Chordata > Aves > Caprimulgiformes > Caprimulgidae > Antrostomus > Antrostomus carolinensis. The sequence goes on along the minus strand of NW_010298733.1, from coordinate 33,356 downwards.
GCTTTGAAACACTTAAGTTTATCTGACTTGCTCTTTGAAAGTCTATTTTTCAAGAGCAGACAAACATAGTGAAAGTGAATTTCTGGGTCTCAAAGTCCAGTTCTCAGCTTTCACAGAGGCAATGTTACATAACCCTGTCATAGATCCAGCATGCTCCATGTTAAAAGCAATTAAGACTTGAGTTGAGTTGTACTTTTTTTTACTTACTCAATCTTCCTGTCAGAAGGCTGTTCCAAAACCTGTATTCTCTTGAGCCATCTTCTAATTTCCAGTATTAAACTGACTTGTTCTTCTGTCAACATTTTTTTTTGGTTCCCTGCTTTCATGTTTCCCCATTTGATGTAGACATAGATAATTCTGTTTTCTCTCAGATTTCATTCTGGTAGGCCAAACAATCCATACTTGCCTCTTTGCCTCTCAGATTTCCATTCCTTTGAACACTTTAGTTACTCTGCTCACCCATATCTGTTCCAGTTTCATCTGGTCTTCCCTGATTTTGGGTGACCAGAATTGTAGCAGTAGATCACTGTTGGAGGGCAGTGTTAGACTGGGTAACATCACTACTGTAATTTTTTTCATGATAACAAACTTAGGATTTGATTAATAGTTTCATTTTTAAAAACAGCAGAAAAAAACAGTTGACTGTGATTTTTTTTTTTTTTTTTTATGTTTTACCTATTCTTTCAGGCTGATGTAATTTATAAACTCAACATGACAGACAGGTAAGCTCTTGGGGAAATGGTGTCGTATATGAAATGAAGTATTCCTCAGGATAACTGTATGTGGGAAATGCACTGTAGCTGGCCAGCTCTTCTGGTTATTGTTTAGAATGCTTAGATTCAACATGGTCTAGGAAACTAATAAATAGATTAAATACTTCTAAACCCTATTTATTACACCCTTATTTCCAAATAGTATTCTGTGCTAAGTGATTTTTCTAGACAGGAAAGATAACCAACCTTTAAAGTTAAAATACATAACCTTTGATTAGTTGGTATTACTAATATATATGATAAGGGCATAACTTCCTTGTCCAGATCTTCTCTTAAAAGACAGAGTGAGTTTTTCAATATCAATAATGTAGTATTTTCAAGAACTTGGGAAATTTTTTTGAAAGAGTTAATCAGTTTTGTAGGAGTACACCACCCTACCATTAAATAAAGTTAATTCCAGGTTTATTTGGGTTTTTTGTTTGTTGTATAGCCAATACAGCAGTTTTCTATTAAAATCCATGAATAAATTGGATGGCAAGCAAGAAACTTAACAAATAAAACATGCATGGACGGCAAAAATCTTCCTTACTTGGTTCCAGTGTTTGACTTTACACAGCTGAGCAGTGGCATTGCCTCTCTGTTGTCTATCTTTGGATTCCAAAGTAATGAAGTTTTAGCAGTTGCCTTTCAGTGTTCCTCTCTAGTACTCCCGAGCAGATAACACTGCGCATGTATGATACATGGTCTGGGCTGTGTCTGTAAAGTTGTTTTGCTTCCCATTCCTCTGATTTTTTTCTTATTTAGTTGGAGTAAGACATTGACACTACTGTTGAGAGCTGGGAGATAAATATTTCTCCAACATCTCTTCCAGCTGGACAATAATTCCTCTTTGGTATATGAGTAAATGAAAAAGAAGAGCTTCCCTTTTGTCACTTCCGAGTTCTTATGAATGGGAAGAGAGTGTAACTTTTCACTGTGCAGGAACTATAACACGTAACCTCTTAGTTACCAGCTGTTCATGTAAGTGTACTAGGTACATATTTTTCTTTCATCTAGTTTTCTCTTCTGTTTTGTGTTCTCACAGTTTTGCATTCGGCTCTTTAATATCAGCAGTTGACCCTGTGGCTACTATTGCCATTTTCAATGCCCTCAATGTGGATCCTGTACTTAACATGTTGGTTTTTGGAGAGAGCATTCTCAATGACGCAGTCTCTATTGTCTTGACCAAGTAAGTGCATTTGAACTACGTGTGTTTATGGATACAGAAACCACATTATTTTCTGTTAATTAGTTATTCAGATATACAGTAATTCTATTATTCCATCTCCATTTGAAACAAATAACGTATTTCTGGTGTAAAGCTGAATTTTGTATGATCCTTCTTTGAAAAGCAATCCATAACAGAAACTGCATAAGCAGAAGACAGTAAATGGATGTCTTATTACCACTACCTCAGTGCCTCATCTCATTGACCCCAGATAACTGATTGTTTTCTAAGTCCATACGTTTCCCAGCTCTCTTTCCATCTGAGGGTCCTGACAACAGAAGACCGATATGTGTCCTTTCAGGCTTGCACAGAAATATTTACCTTGCCAAATACACAGCTGTGTCTCCTGTGCAGTGGCTTATACCCAGAGTCACACTTCAATTAGAGGGGGGGATACATCAGCATCCGTTTTATATTTATGTTTGGGCTATCACAGGGAAGAGGAACATCCAATATCCTTATTCTTTACCCCTGATAATTCTTTGGGACTGAAAGAGTAAAAAAATATAGATATATCTTCATGTTATTTCTGAAGTCAATAGATGTGACTATGAATATATAGAAGGAGTAGATATACAAAGAAGGTAGTGAAGTTAGTCATTTTTCTATGAACTAATTGTTTTTAATACAGTCATGGTTCTTTTATGGAAGACCATGAAGGCTAACAGCAGTCAAAAGAAACACTAGTTAGAAACCATGTCTTTTTTGCATGGAATTCTATGAAATACATTCCTGAAATTCAAAAGATGTTTCTCCCCTTTCCTCCTAAGAGCTTTATTTTTCTTCAGTGATCTTCTTGTCTCTCATCCACACCTAAATATTTGATGAGAGGTCTTCGTGTTCATTTATTCTTCTGTGAGGATCACATGATCTTTCTCTTTTCTTTTTCATGCCCTGAGATTTTACCACTGCAAAATGTGCTTTCTTTTCCTTTTCAAAGTTTGAGAATGTTTTGTAATACTGGGTGTTATCATAGCCATTCTGGACATTCTTCAGAAGAGCAATGCTGGATTTCCAGATTTTTAACAGAATTAGGTTTCCCTTTGGGGATTAAACTAAGACTTGATTTAACATCTTTTGACATTCCTCTTGTTACGTATATCACAGTAAAAGCCTCTTAAGAGTGGTAGCAACAAAGAAATTGAAGTCTTTTTTGTTGTTGTGCTCAAAAGACGTTTGGTATTTTTGGATCCAGGCTTAGAGTTTATAACAGTTTCTTTTTATTTATTTTTAATTCTATCTAGCACAGCAGAAGGTTTGACAAGAGAAAATATGTCAGATGTAAGTGGATGGCAAACCTTTCTACAGGCACTGGGATACTTTCTTAAGATGTTCTTCGGCTCTGCAGCACTTGGTACACTTACTGGTCTTATTTCTGCATTAATATCCTTTTTTAATTTTGGTCATACACATGTATAAATTGTTGAAATTCAACATTCTAATAATACTTTCCTTTCCTGTCTTCTCCAGCATTTCTTAGGGAATATTTCTTATTAGACATTATTTTGTTGGCTGAGGATTTTCTCCTGCTTATTTTGTTTTTTTATGTTAGTGTGCACGGATGTGTATTAAAAAGTTGCATCAAATTTTTATGAACATAATTAATGTCTGAAATGCTGTATAGCAGCTTATATTACGTGCATTGGAGTGCTATAAAAGATGGTAATTGTTTTATAAATTCAAACTATATTCATTCCATTTCAATACTGATCCATTTTTACATGCATATGGCTCCTTTTTTACGAGTTAGTTAAAAAGAAAAAAAAAAAGCTGCTTTTCCTCAGGGCTTTTGAGTCAGACCAGCTCATTTGTCCCTACATATCACATTCAGGCAGCTGAATACAGATACTGTTCTATTTGGATTCACTTTGAGTTCTATTTTGCCTCTTCCACTTCCTTGAATTGGTTGCTGAACAACCCAGAAGCTTCTCTGCTGAGATAAGGAAGGATGTTTGCTGTAAGTCAGGCACCTGGGTTACTTTTCAGAACTTGTTTAATGTTAGCACTGACTTCACTGGAGGTGATCTTTTGTGCTAGGCTTGTGCAACAGTTACTCAGGTCATCTGGGACTTACTGTTACGCACTTTGTAAATAACAAGAACAAAGTGTTGGATTAAATATAGACATATTTCCTCTCTTAATGCATTAGTCTGATTGAACTTTTAAATTATTCCATACGTCACAACAAAATGAAGAGATGTTCAACCCTTCTTTCACTGACACCTAAATGATATTAAGACAAAGAGAAAAGCAGCTTATTGGCCCTATTACAGGTATTTGTGTCTCCAAGTACTGGATTTACCCTAAGCACTTAAAATTTCAATGCAGCAAAGGACATCTCTTACTAGTTGCCAGCAGATAGGGAAGTGGTTGAGTCACCGGCTCTGGAGGTATTTGAAAGACGTGTAGATGTGGTGCTCAGAGATAGGGTTTAGTAGTGGACTTGGCAGTGTTTGATTTATGTTTGGACTCATTGATCTTTGGTCTTTTCCAACCAAAATGATTCTATGATTCTATTCTATAAATATAGTTGGAGGTTGTTGCTGGTTCATGACCCAGGAGGAACATCAACTTCCATGTCACAGGCATCTAATCCTGTGAATTTTAACAAAGATGATAGGTGGAGTATTTTAAGCATTAAGGCAAGGTTGTGATCGAAGGAATATTGCTCACTGTTTAATATTACTGCAGATCTGTCCTGTCCATCTGAAAGTAACTAGAAGTCTAGTGACTGAACAGAGGAGATTGCTTGCATGCTTAGTATGGCAAATAACAATGTCTGAGGCAAGATCTACTTGTACTTGGCAGCTGTGCAAAGCATAGCTTACGGCCCTTGACAAATGTCCAAGTTTATGACTACAAATATAAATTAAGTTTTAAATATCCTGAGTATCAAAAGGATATTAGTTTTGTTAAGACATAAATGGAGAGCTATTTTACTTCTAATGTGCTGTTTCATAGCTCTCTGCTATTTTTAAAAAAAAGCCTTTACTATTTAATGATTCTCTGTGGATTTTTTGCAAT
>NW_010298733.1:25230-28324 GCF_000700745.2 Antrostomus carolinensis | reverse complement strand
ATGGTCTTTCTAGGTCCAGCCCAATGATTTGACATGTTATCAGTATTGTGTAGTTACATCAAGTAGCAAATCTTTTCTGTCTCTAGGTTTGTCCATTCTGATAGACTTCTACCAGCAGTAGCTTCTATAAGAAACACTAATAAGAGATTTTTAGTCTTTCCATATTTGAATGTGTACTTTTTTATTAGCTGTTCAGCAGATAAGTGCATTAAGCAGAATCATTGTTTTGCACTGAAGTGACACAGATGTAAATTCTTCTTTGAACTTTTTTTGTTCACTTTTTCCATAACGTTTTCGTGCGTACGTGCTAAAGCACATTGATTTAAGGAAGACGCCTTCCCTGGAGTTTGGGATGATGATTATCTTCGCTTACCTTCCTTATGGACTTGCAGAAGGTATCTCACTCTCAGGTGAGCAGCAAAATGAGTATGTGCAAGTTTCTTTGATAAATTTAGGAAGTAGGTATTATTTGTGTCTAAGAGGACCCCTGTTTTTTCACATTTCTCATTTAACCTGTGCTCTTACTTTTAACTTTGACTTACTTTAAAGAAACACTCTCTACTTAATATTATAAAAGTATAGAAAAGGTAATTGCTGAAAATGTGTATGTGAGTTAATGCAAATATTTTGGAATGGATCTGTAGCAGTGTACACCAGCCTACCTTCACTGATGTCAATGGAGTTGGTTTTCTTTTTATATGTATGAAGATGTGGCCTATAATCATGGTAGTTACACAATCAAGATGTATAATCCTAATGCAAACATTCCATTCTACCCACTTGCACCCAGAACTACTCTGTATGTGTGTGTAGGACAACAAATATACATTCTTTCCTACCTGCTGACCAGCCAGGCCCAGTCACTGCACCAGAAGTCGAATGAGACCCACAGGGCAGGGGTGTGAATTCACTCCAGTATGGTGCACCACATCTAATACCATTAAAAAAATTAAGAACTGATAAGCTTTTGTGTTAGGAAGGGCTATAAACATTAATATTTGCAGAGTGCAAGCTATTCTTCTGTTGACTGCCACATTTTTATCCACAGGTATCATGGCAATCCTCTTCTCTGGCATTGTGATGTCTCACTATACACACCATAACTTGTCCCCAGTTACACAGATTTTAATGCAGCAGACACTGAGAACTGTTGCTTTCATGTGTGGTAGGTATTACCTAATTTTAATATCTAATATTGATAGTTTAAAATTTTATTTGCCTGAAATGGTCATTCTGTTGGGAACAGCAGAGGTGCGGATTTTCTTCTAGCCACGTGTGTGGCAGTGGTGCATGTCTTTTAAGAGAAGAATTCCTAATAGTGGAGGCTGGCTGGCAGTCAGAAGTCACTTTCCCTGCCATACTGGGTAAAACATACAGTAAATCTCTCTCCCATCCTTCAGGCTCCTGCTAAGATTTGCTACAAGACTGATAACTGAATAGACATCTCAGACTCCTATATTCCTCTGCACTATTTTTAGTTTTAGGAGATGGATTTTTAGGGGTATTTTTAAAAATGGTGCTGGTTAAAAAAAGCTACTTGCAAAAAAAATAGCTTCACAAATGGAGAAGTTTTTGGAAGTAGCGATACAAGCAACTCAGAGTTCCTCAGCCTTTCCATTTCCTTTTACAAGCCAAACTTTCAAAGAAATGAGATGCTTCTGTATTACAAATACGTCTCTGTCTTTTAGGGGGTGGCATGAATGGGTTCCCTATTGTTTGCAGGAAGATGTGGAACATGGTCAGGGAGTGGCCTTGTTGCAAACTAAACTTAACCACTCGTTACCTGAGCACCAGTAGCTCATCAGGGTTTAGTCTTAATCCATTACAGATGCTAAAAAAGCACATTTCATTAAGTAAAGGAGTGATTTAAGATACTGTGCAATTCTGTACACGTTTGCAGCAGGTTCTGAACATGCAAATGTGAGTAGCCAGTACCCAAAGCATGACCAACCAATGTCTTACGCTGCAGTAACTCTGGTATTGCTACTGTCTGTTCAAAACCATCCTGGTTTTATCTGCCTTTATGATAAGGAACCTACCTTGCTAGGACAGCGGTGAACTGACGAAACATCTTGACTCTGCGATTCCCTGATGGTGATGGGTCAGCGCTGTGGAAATAAAATGTTTGGATTACTGTAGTCATTGTGTAGTGGTGGGACTGTTTCAGATTTGCAAACATCACTTCTAGAGTTTATTAGAATATGCAAGGGTTGTCAGATCATACAGTGCAGTCTTTTATTACAAAGAAAGTCATGAACTGCTGATGTTTATAAGAATTTAATTAATTGAAGACTTCGTAATAGCATTCAACTTGCAATATATGAGATTGTGCCTGACGTTTCAGTTTTATATAGAATCAAATTCAAAGCTACAGAAGTCATTAGCAGTTGCACCTGTAGCTTGTGTTCTGCAGCTTGTCCTATATGCCTCAGTCTCTAGAACAATGTTTTGCTAGCTTTGTTCATGCCCATTAGTAATTTACAGATTAAAAAAGCCTGCACACAAAGGTGCTGTCCACTGACAGTGGGACTGGAAGAATCTGGCCTTTTGCATAATGACATTTGTGCCCATTTTGTGCATACAAAAGTCAGGAAATACTGCTTTGTGTACTGTATGTAGTAACTTATAATAGGAGTAGAAAAGGTTTTATAGAATTGTTTATTTAAAATGTGATTTCTCTTTTTCAGAAACATGTGTGTTTGCATTTCTTGGCCTGTCAATTTTTAGTTTTCCTCACAAGTTTGAAATGTCCTTTGTCATCTGGTGCATAGTAGGTATTTACTTTCTTCCATACTTGTTTAGATGCATTTTTGGTATTGAGGATGGGGGAAACACCTTACAGTTAAAATATTTTAGAGTAGTTGTTATGTTTTATAGATTTTTATGAAAATACTTTTTATATATTGCACAAAGTTAACTCTCATTAATAGCATGAAAATATTATTCTTTTGTGTTACTAAGGGCTATAAACGTTAATATTTGCAGAGTGCAAGCTATTCTTGCTTGCACTCAGAAGTGTGTGAGCACACTCTCAGCACTTCAGTGTACAAATACATCAGTCTTCTTTAAGGAATTAGAGTTTGCAGTTATTTTG
>NW_010298733.1:17930-25195 GCF_000700745.2 Antrostomus carolinensis | reverse complement strand
GAGCCTCGCTTGTTTTGACCCTATTACATTTATTAAAATAAATTAAAAAAAAAACCTCAAAAGATGTTGAGACTGTTGTACATGCCGCTTTATTTCAGAAGTTACTTTACCAGAAAACAATCCTGAGTTTTTATGTATCTTTAGCTTCATACATCACTTCTCCACTCAGAACTCACCTTCTTCAGAGGAAGTCCCTACTCAAACCTTCTCCAATGTGTATTCATTCTTTGACTCCATTCTTAATTCTTTTTCTTTCTTTCTGTATTTCAGTGTAGCTTTATGTAGGACCATTTTGAATTACATTTCACAAGGAGCTTGCCTATGTCTATTGCTATTATATTTTTTTTAATATAGACATGGGAAGTACACTGTCATTTTCAGAGGCAAAAGAGGGAACTATGACTCCATTTCCAGTCGCATACAGCAATGTATACTAGCACATTTTAGCCCATGGTTCAAGGGAAGAATTGTTATCTACAGTTTACAGATAGTAGTATCTGCATGAGGAAGTGCTCTTACTGCATTACACCCAACTTCCTTATCTGATGTATCTATATATATTAGATATCTCAGGTGTGATACTTCCTTCTATGTAGCATTGCCCTCACAGGCATAATGCAAATTGTGTAATTTTGGGGTGATTCATAAAGGAAAACAGCACAGCCCTTCAAGGATCTTGCTGACTAATTCTAGGATATTTACCTTATCAAAGTGTGTTTGCAGTGGAGCTCAAAAGCAATGCCATTGTGAAAACCTTTGCTTTTCTGAGTTAAAGTTTTCACTGTATTTGTTAATTGTCTGCCATTAAATCAATAGTACTTTTTTTCCCCCCCTCAAAATGTTGCTTTAATGTGTGGTATATTTTATAACCATACCCAGGGAAGTGCTGAGGAACCAGATTACATGCTATTTGTTTGGCTTCTGGCCTTTTTCTCTGAGGAACTAGTCCATAGGGAGACAATAGAAACATGTTATTGCCTCTTAGCTGCTGTGCCAAGGGAAAGATTAAAGGAGCTGAACTGAGGACAACTTTTACCCAAAGTAATTCTTGGTCTCTGTGGAATGCCTCTTGGGTTTCATTTATTTATAATAAGTAAAGTAGTGCCTGGTCTGTGTCAGTGACAAGTCTGGTTTAGTTTTAGTTAAGCAGACAAAATGTTTAGAAAGTTAAATTCCACATTGACCCATGCTGAGGGATTTCTCTGTGTTAGTTTAGCAGCACACCTACTTGAAAGGTTTGTGAGTGAAAAGAGCGTATTCACCATACCCTGTACAAACCAGATGCAGCTGAGGCCTGCATGAATGTAACATATCAAATGGTCTTTTGTTGTTATTTCTGTTTTTCAGGTACTTGTTCTGTTTGGTAGAGCAGTGAATATTTTCCCACTTTCCTACCTACTCAACTTTTTCCGTGATCATAAGATCACCCCCAAAATGATGTTTATCATGTGGTTTAGTGGTAAGTTAAAGCTCAAAGTACAGAGGACTGGAAGAAATGTTTTGTCTTTTTCATTGTGTGGGCTACTTTTGAGGAAATGGGTTTTCCATCTGAGGAGCAAAGCTTAACTGAACATTTGCACCATTCTCAAACCCAAGTGCAATAGATGTGTTCTATTTCCCCTTTGTGCCAGAGGACCATGCAGTGGCAATCGCCACTAAAGATTTCTTCAAGAGTCTGCTCTTCTATCTAGGTCTAGCAGCCTCACAATTTGAAAACTGGTATTTGAAGAGGTCAGATTCATTTTAGGGTGGTAACCAAATGATAGATAAATGGGCATGGTACAGGATCATAAAAATCTCTTAAAGATGGAGAATTCCTGTTGAGTTATCAGGGTGCTGAGAGCCAATGTAGGTATTGATTCACTCTTCATTGATTTACTGTTCTCTCTGATAAGGTTTACGTGGTGCAATTCCCTATGCCCTCAGCCTCCATTTGGGCTTGGAACCGATAGAGAAGCGGCAGCTCATTGGGACAACAACAATTATCATAGTACTGTTCACGATTTTGCTGCTGGGAGGAGGAACCATGCCCCTCATCAGACTGATTGACATTGAGGACTCCAAAGCACGCAAGAGGAACAAGAAGGACATTAATCTTAGCAAGACAGAGAAGATGGTTTGTTTGGGTTTTGTTTTGTGAGGCTTTTTTCCTGTAATTTTTATGTTTTCCAAGACTAACACATTATTTTTTACTAAAAAGTAAAATGAAAGCAATGGAAGTGTTGTAGGAAAAAGCCAAGCAATTTTATTTTAAAAAATATCCCAAAGAGAGAGCTTGGTTAGTGTTTACACAAAATAACTGGACAGAGGGAAGATAAATAGTCTCTTAACTCAATCTAATTATAAATTGATCCATACAAATTAAAGTAACCCCTGCAAAAGCATAAAGCAGATGATACAGGACTGAGTAATATACAGAGGGAAAGCAGCGAGTCATGAATTCATCATAAAAGGCAGATGGGAATTATTTTGAAAAAGTCAAAGCAAAGGCCATGAGAAGGTGGTAACAGCAGCACCCCTCTGACTGGGTTTTATTTTAAAGCAATTTCTGGCTAAGTAAGAGCACTGAAGAAAACTAATAGCTAGTCTGAAATGTCTTGTGCTATAGGCTGGAATACATCAAGTATTCCAGAACATTTGCCTCTTTTTCCCCAAACCATCAAACAATACATGCAGGGTATGGTTCTGTAGGATTTGAGGAAGAGCTCCTCTTGGCATGAGGTTTCAAAAAGCTTGCAGTCTTCAGAGTTATATTCCTCTGTCCACGTAGGGAGGTGTGTAGAGGAAGAGCACAGGGATAGGGTGTGTTCTGATACAGGGCTTGTTTTCAGTGAGACAATGACATTAGTGTTGCTTGCTGGATAAAATCATTGTCCAACTCACAAGAGAAAACCTGCACACTAGAAATCTGTTCTCAGCAATACAAAATACAGAACATTTGAGGTCTTTTACCTTCCAGCATGAAAAGGGAAGCTAAGTGGCCCTGGGAATCAACAGCTGGACAGATTCATACAGCTGTAAGCCCTGGTAGGCTGGGGTGATAACTTCCACATTGTTCCAACATGGGAATTGGTTGTGAGAAGGGAGAGCACAGAGCTGAAGCAAGCTGGAGGGATGACTGACACATTTCTCAGGTTTGTGATCAAGATTTGTGATCTTTCTAGGGAAATACCATAGAATCTGAACACTTATCAGAGCTCACAGAGGAGGAATATGAAGCCCAGTACATAAAACGCCAGGACCTCAAAGGGTTTATGTGGTTTGATGCCAAGTATTTGAATCCTTTCTTCACCAGAAGACTCACACAAGAAGTAAGTCTTACTTGTTTTCTTGAAGAAAAGAAACTGTGGTAGATAGAGTTGGTTGTCATTTCACTCTGTACCAGAGTGGCTCATAGTGTAGCCATGCAACTTCTACCTTAGGAACAGTGAACCATCTAATATATAAAACTTCTGCATATGTAGAGCAGCTGTAATGAAAAGCTGCCCTGCAAAATTGCAGGTTGGATTAAATGAGCGTGTCTCAGGGCTACCACAATTAAACTTTAAAAGGCATATGGATTTATTGAACTTGCCTTTAATCTTGCAGAGTACCATGAAGAGTATCAGCAGTTACTAGTTACTACTGTTGCTAGAAAAAGCTGCTGCCACTCATGCAGATTGAAGTGCTATCACACAAAGTTGCTGCCTTTTACTGAGCATGGTCCTGTGAATTCTGGAGTTGTGATTTTTCTGCAGAGTACAGTTTTTATCTTGGAAATATGCACCAGAATTGCAGCCTTCACTTTTAAGACTTCTTCACTGAGGAACCAAGACTTTAAAGCTGTAAATGCAAAATGACACCTGGCTGAACATGTAACTTAACACTGAGTGGCTCAGAGGTGTAAATTCTATGCCATTTTCACTCCATGCCTCAGAAACCTGAGGCTCCTTGGCTGTGTAATTCACCTTTTTTCCAGTTTGCTATAGAATTAGGCATTTTTGCTGTGGAGTTGATAATTTTGTGTAAAGTGTGCACATCCCATCTTCCTAGCCTACACAAACACACTTTTTTTCCTCCTGTTTTGTACCTTTCTTTTCAAAATAAGGCTTTTAGCACTTATCCCACAAAAGATAAAGGCTTTTTTTTGCAAAACCAAAAAGGAATCAAGAAACCAGAGTAAACATCTGATTCATAGTTGGTAGCCAAAAGCACAAGCTGCTATCCAGATTGCAACCAAAGGCTAGGAAAATAAGCATGTGAATCACCAAAGCAGGCCACAAGCTTCCCACTGTGCCTGGGAACACATAGAGAAGAGAGATTCAAAGCCAGGCCATCCAGACAGCATGAGGATTGCTGAAACCCACAGAGCAGGACTGTCCAGAAAACACAGGTAAAAATACCTGTGATCAAAAATATCATCTGTGGAAATAGTTACTGATTGAACACTTAATAAATATTTTCTTGTAGGAAGCAGAATTGCTTTGTGTGCTTAGAGACCAGGAGTGGATTATTTCCTAAGGAATGTGTTAAACTAGTTTGTATCTGTTGCTCTCTCACACAAGCAGTGTTGTAGCTAAATAACAAACTCTTCTGGTTTGCCTTAGGACTTGCATCACGGGCGCATACAGATGAAAACCCTCACAAACAAATGGTATGAAGAGGTACGACAAGGACCCTCAGGATCTGAAGATGATGACCAAGAGCTGTTATAGCAGACCAGGGCAGGAGTGCAAATAATTTATCATGAGAGCATTAGAAAGAGGATTTAAGTATCAAGAGTCTGACTGCACCAAGGCTGGAAAGCTAAGAATGAACTTTCTGATTTCAGGCCTGTCTTGTGCTGTGTGTTTAGTATAAAACCACAGATCTGCTGTGCTCAATATTACTGGTCACTGGTGGAAACCCCGAAGTGTCAGACACTGGACTGAATGAAGAACCTTTCGTTCAGATTTTACAACATAGTAAATTTCATGCAGCCTATTGAAAGCAGAAACATCTGCCATGAAGTGATGACATTGTTGAATGGAGGGGTCTTCTTCCTATTGTGAAATCTGCTGTAAACACATGCTGAAGTGCAGAGCCATTGTGTGACTCTGCAAAACAGAGTGAATTGCACTTTACTTTTTTTTTTTTTAATATATATATCTATATTTAATTCACAGCATGGCGAGTCTTGACAGTTTATACTGTGAATTTGTTTTAGCACTAGTAAGGGAATCTGACTGGAATAAATATATAATTTATGGGATTTGCACATTATGAATCCAGAGAAGATGCATATCTTGACAAAAAGCAGATGTTGCACATACAAGGAAGCACCTCTGAAAACTGATGGTTTTGTCATTAAAGAAATTATTTTTATGGGATGGTTTTGGGTTTTTTTGTTTATTTGGGTTTTTTTAATACTGAGGTATCTAATCCACTGTATTGATTATAGCATGGTGTGGGGGACTGTATGACACAGTACAGACCTGCATTTGAAATTCTAGTTTTAATGTGGTTTGTTTCTTTGGCTAAAGCCAGTTGCAGTTGGGTTTCTGTAATTGGCATTTGCTCCTTGCTGGCACTTTGGCTTCAAATCTTAGAAAACAGCAGCTTTTGTTTTGCCTGATTCATTAAGTGTCCCTAACACTCCAGAATTCACTAGTGGAATTTTTTTTTAAGTTATAGCAGAAGCAAAAGGAGCATTTTCCATATCATTCACTTGCTGAACTAAATGTGTACACGAGGAAGAAGAGTCTACAACATCCAATCCAGGTGCAGAAGGGTTGATATTGCACACTGCTGAAGCAGCCTCAGTTGGGAAGTGCCAAACAGCTTTCATTAAGCTGTCTTGTTTGCTAATGTGATTTTTTCTCTTCTGCTTACACTGTTATTTCAAAATGAACACTATCACTTCATTTTCTACACGGGCCAGTCCCTTTGCCCACAGTTACGTACACCCCAGCAGCCGCGCAGTGTTTGTTGTGCATTTGCTGTGGTTACACACGCAGCAGTTCACTCTGCTCCAGCCCAAATTCCTCATTAGGCATTTGCATATTCACTGTTGAAATGTGAATTGTAGTTCGCAGTAAATCTGACATGGAAGCGCACGTGTTTGTTTCTGAAAGTATGAGATGTATTTTTGGTCTGGTTTTGCTACTGGGGTTTTTAATCAACTGCTTACCTGCTGGGAGGAATAAAAGTTTAAGAATGTATTTAGAACCCTAAACCTGTGTTGTCTGAGCTTTTTTTCCCCAAATAACACATCTGTGTACAGGATTCCCTCCCCCTTTTCTCCCCTGTTAGTTCACAGAGCTTCTCTCTGCTGCTCCCAGAGCTGAAACACACACTGGTGGGAGTCTGAATGGGGCATGAACTCACCTTCTGGTGCGGACCAGAAAGCAACTGGTGCTTGCTTTGCCCTTAGGAGAGGATTTATGTAAAAGTCAGACTTTTTCATCACCCTTCTAGACAACAGTAAACTTAATTACATTTTAGTTACCCATCCATCTTACTCAATTTCTCAACTTGAAAACGTTAAGCCCAGGAGCCGGCTGGAAGCTCTCCGGGAGCTTCTCCTGCCACTGAAGGCGTACGCTGGGCGAGATGCTGTTACACCGAGTTTAGTGTTATGCTACAGATCGTGCTGAAATATGAAATAGCCTCTAATTTCTGTTATTCCGGTGAAATAGGTCACCGGTGAAATAAATAGAGCTCTGTTCCTATCGATCAGCCCTTCGGCAGCTTCCATCGAGGTAAATCGATCGTTTCCTGCCCTCTGCTGGTAATTAGCGATAGCGCCCCGACAGCTAATGAGAGCCGTTTGCTGCGAATAATTTTACACATTGAATTGAAGCAATTAACTGATACAGCTAGAACTAATGAAACCACTTTGAAGCAATTAAATTGGAGAAAATTTTTATGGTTTAATTTAAAAGCAACCATTCTAAAACGTAAGAAAAATAATTACATTTGTCAAAACTTGGAATTAAGACAGCTCTGTTCTCTCTCAAAATACACACTAACTTCTTTATTTTGGAACCAACAGAAGAAGTTTTTACCATTATTTCAGTGACCGATTTTCATACTTATTTATCAATATGTTGACTTGTCTGTGACAGTCATTTCCCAGTTCAGATTTCTGCAATTAATACGCTTAGGAAAGAAATTAACTATTTCCTTATTGACTTGCCTTGCAGTTACTTTAGATAATTTCCTTTCTTATCAGGCCAACATTAAACACTAATCCTGTTTCCACAAGTACTAACAGCCCCATCCTAACTTGGTGTCATCTGCAAATT
>NW_010298733.1:16705-17883 GCF_000700745.2 Antrostomus carolinensis | reverse complement strand
ATTACGATGCTGATGTTACCGATTACAGAGGCGCCGCAGCGCTGCCAGCCTGCAAACCCAGGGCCTGTGTCTCTTGGCAGCCAAGGAGCCGTGCCAAGGAGAGGCAGGGAACCCAGAGCACAGCTTGGGCAGCTCAGAGACTCCCAGAAGTTATTTTTCCCTCTTCCAGCCCATCCCACAGCCCTGTTAGCCCCTGACAAGGTGCCTTGGCTGCTGGTGGCAAAACCCATCACCCACAGTGGGGAACAGCAACAGCACCCAGAGCACAGCCCCAGTTCCCTGTTTCTGTGCCAGTGGTGTGGCCATGGGCACAGTGTTGGCCCAGGAGCGAGGGGAGTCACCAGAGCTCCCCAGCCACCCCGGGGTGCTGGCACAGAGCGGGCATTTCCCCAAGCTGCCTGACTAAGGAAGCAACAAAGCTGCTCACAGAAAACAAGGAAAAAGTGTTTTCAGCAGCAGTTCTCCTCCCACCAGCGAGTGCAGGGCCAGGCAAGGTCCCCAAGGGATGGATGGCTGTGACATGGCCAGGGCAGGGATCACACTTCCCTTCCCTCCCACGGGCTGTGCCAGGAGCAGGGGATCCATTTCCCCAAGCTGCCTGACTAAGGAAGCAACAAAGCTGCTCACAGAAAACAAGGAAAAAGTGTTTTCAGCAGCAGTTCTCCTCCCACCAGCGAGTGCAGGGCCAGGCAAGGTCCCCAAGGGATGGATGGCTGTGACATGGCCAGGGCAGGGATCACACTTCCCTTCCCTCCCACGGGCTGTGCCAGGAGCAGGGGATCCCAGCCCCGGGAGGAGGTGACCCAGCTGGTCACCTCGCCACACCGATGCCCGTGGGCACTGCTGTGCCATGGGAGAGGAGCCAGGACACCAGCCCAGGACAATGGGGGCTTTGACCAGATTTCACTCCAGTGCTCAAGAAAACAGCAACCCCTTGTCACCACTGCCAGCTCACACACCTGCTCCGTGCCTCAGTTTCCCCACTAGCCAAAATCCTCCTTGCAAAGCCCCCTCTGAGCTGCTTGATTCTTGGGGCTACTAAAGCTCTGGTCAGACTGGCCAGCCCAACAGCAACCCCTGGGCAGGGAGGGGATGTCTCTGCCTGCCCTACTCCCTCATGTCCCCCCTCAGGAAAGGTGCCACCAGGCTTGGGACAGCACCCAGACACCCCCTCCCTG
>NW_010298733.1:15146-16687 GCF_000700745.2 Antrostomus carolinensis | reverse complement strand
ACCAGCCAGGGAGAGCTCCCAGGTCTCACCCATGAGACACGATGGAGCACGTGATGGGGCTCCAGCACGTTCTTCCTGCAGACACACCATCACCGCTCCTGTCCCCTCCCCGAGTGACACATCTGTGGGCACTGAGCCAGCTGCGTGGCAGTCACTGGTGGTGATGTTACCACAGAGCCTGGTTTTAGGCACAACCTGCACTACCTCTGAGCCCCATCATTGCCCCGGGTGCCCGAGAGCCAGACCCCAGCCCCAGCTTGACTCACCAGCCGAAGGCGAGCAAACACCTCCAGCTTTCCCTGCCTTGGTTTCATCATGATGAAGATGTTATTTTTAACTCAACCACACCAAGAGACACTCATTTATTTTAAACATTAAAGCACCTACGGGCTGTTTCTGCAGCCTCATCTCAAAGCTGCCATAAAAGGATGGAAAGCAACAGCCACTATCTGCCCTTCAAGAGCTTCACCT
The DNA here is from genome assembly GCF_000700745.2 of Antrostomus carolinensis. Lineage (NCBI taxonomy): Eukaryota > Metazoa > Chordata > Aves > Caprimulgiformes > Caprimulgidae > Antrostomus > Antrostomus carolinensis. The sequence goes on along the minus strand of NW_010298733.1, from coordinate 16,216 downwards.
TTGGAAAGCCAGGCCAGGGCTCTGAGCTTCGCTTGTTAAACACCCTTCACCTTTTCCCAGTGACTGTGCAGCCCGTACGCGAGGTCACCCACCCCAGAGAGGAGGTTTCCACCCGTGGGGCTGCATTTAAAGGTCAGTGGCACAGACTGCAGCTGAGGGCTGCCCAACCTTTAAGAACGGGGCCACAGGAGATAACACAGCCAGAGCACAGGCATGAGAGGGGAACATGCACCGTCAGCTTTGTGCAGCCGCTGGTTTTGGAGATATAAAGGGTCTGGATGCCAGTGGTCACTGGTCATTACTGGGAATAGTGGTGTGGGATGAGGGCAGCTCTGATTTGAGCTGATGGGATTTTCATCAGCGATTCCCACATTTCATTTGAACAGGAGTTGGATGAGTTTGTGTGGGACCTGCCAGAGCGTGGAGCTGCTGGGGAGACTGGTCCTGCCTCCCAGTCCTGCTGGTGGGGAGGCCAACAGCAGCACAACAGCCCAGAGCCACCAGCTGGGAGGGTTTTATACATTCAATTAACCACCACAGCCAGAAATAATGAAATCACTCTGAAGCAATTAAGCTGGAGGAATGCAGGCTGGGGGGGGGGTATTTAAAAAGCAACTGCACTAAAAATGTCGAAAGGCACCCACTGCATTTGTCACAACTTGGAGTTAAAACTTCGTTTTCCCTCAAACTGCACATTAACCTCCATAGTTTGAGCCACCATTCAACCATTCTTCTCCCACTATGTCAATGATTGATTTTCACATTCATTTACAATTTTGCTGACTTTCTTTTCTTTGCCAACCACCTTTTGCAACTGCCTTATGGGTGTACCTGACCTCTGGCAGCTCATCTTTGGGAAGGGATCTCCCTCCTTGAGAAAGATTTCCCACTGGGGGTTTCTGGCTCAGGCTGGGGTTTTGGTAATGATGTATGGTGTATGTATGGATCAGTGGAGCATACGTGTCTGCATTTGCCTCAGCGTCCTCAGCCTCAAGAGGTTGATTGAACTTGGAATACAATGGCAATTTGAAAATAGAGTCATCACTGGTAAAAGGCACAAGTACCCTGGC
>NW_010298733.1:14671-15003 GCF_000700745.2 Antrostomus carolinensis | reverse complement strand
AAGCTGGAAACCAGGCCACAGCAGCACCAAAACCTGAAGAAATCAGTTCTCACAGCCAGCAACCACCTCCCAAACCCTTCCCAACCACAGCAGCAGGCACAGACCCTACCTCAGCTCCAAGAAGCAAAGCTGCTGCCGCTGCCACCATCACCATCATTCTCCTCTTCATCCTCCTCACCCCACCAGCAGCCACCCGGGGAACTGCCCTCCAGGGAGGGGCCTCTTGTCCTGAGGTAATCGGTGGCAGCTGATGGCCCCATTCCCAGCTGGGGACACTGATTAAACCAGCACCAGCTGTGCCAGGGCAGAGGGGAGGGTCCAGCCTTGCAGGT
>NW_010298733.1:14107-14565 GCF_000700745.2 Antrostomus carolinensis | reverse complement strand
TGGTGCTGCTGCCTGGACTCCCCAGCAGCAGGAGTGTCCCTGTGGGCGCAGGTTAAAGCACATCCAGCACCACATGCCCTCAGCGTTGCACATTCTCACACCAAACTGAAGATGATGAGGCTGACCAGGGGCTTTCCTGGAGTAATAAAGGACTCAGGGGATTTGCAGATTCTTTTTTTCCCATCGCCTTGAGGTGATTTGTGGACAGCAGTATTTTTTAGCTAGCAGGGGACAAAGTGGTAGGCCTGGGGGCTGCTAAGCAAAGCAGAGATGCCATCGGTGGCTGGACCACACCATGTCCCCAAGCCCATCACAGCTCAAAGACCAGCCTGGCCAGGGTCACGTCCTCCATCCCCTGCCTGTCCCAGGGTGACCGTGCCCTGACAGCTCCCAGGAGATGGCAGCAGCCCTTCGTGTTTGTGTCCTTGGGAGGGGAATCAGCCCTTGGCCACCTTGCT
>NW_010298733.1:12510-13879 GCF_000700745.2 Antrostomus carolinensis | reverse complement strand
CATCTCCCCCGGACCCCAGCCACTAACTCACAACTGAACCAAGACAAACGCCAGCTTTGCACGAGTGAATTTACTTTAAAAATGTACAGTTTCTGGAACACGATGACTAGTCAGCAGAGACACCAAGTGCTTCTGATTCCCTCATCTGCCAGAGTGCCTGGGACGGGGCACGGGCAGCGGCACCCCAGGCTGTGGGGTGGGAATGGGCCAGGCAGTCACTGGCCCTCCTAGAATTGTGCACCCATGTTGGAAACGTCATCCTCTCTCTTCACTAACTGCCCTGATTTATCTTCATTTATTTGCAGCATTTTGCAAATATTGCACATCTGTAGCACATCATTTGTAGCAAGGTGGATGTTGGCCTCTTCTCCCAAGTAACAAGTGATAGAACAAGAGGAAATGGCCTCAAGTTGCACCAGGGGATGTTTAGATTGGATATGAGGAAAAACTTCTTTACTGAAAGGGTTGTCAAGCATTGGAACGGGCTGCCCAGGGAAGTGGTGGAGTCACCATCCCTGGGGGGATTTAAAAGACGAGCAGATGTGGTGCTTAGGGACATGGTTTCGTGGGCATGGTGGTGTTGGGTTGAGATCTTAAAGGTCTTTTCCAACCTTAATGATTCTGTAATTCTATGATGTTTGGGTTGGGTGGGGGGTTTTGCATAGCAGGAGTAGGAAGCAAAGGCAGGAGTGTCGCTCCCCACGTGGCCTTTCAGTTATTACTTGGCTCTTGTGCATAAACCCTGCCCTGCCCCAACCACCTGCACCTGCAGCTGTCACACGTGGGCAGAACCGTCCCAGGGGGGATGCGAGTGCAGCCCAGAGGTACCAGTGACCCTCCCTCTGCCAGGTAAAGTGCCTAAGTGGAAATGACCAAGGGACAAAAGTGCCATGACTGCCATGCTGTTGTGCACCCATCAGAGCTGTGCAGCAGCAGAGGGTGACAAGGGCACAGAGGGAGAGAAGGGCAGGACCACTCATGCCCCAGCACCCTTCCCTGGGTGCCTTTGCACGCAGCAACCACTTCCTCCACCACAGAGCTCACAGTGGCCCCAGTGGCACCTATGCTGGAACTGGGATAAAACATCAAAGCCAAAACCCTGATGTGTTTAATGCCTGGGTGGGTGCAGTGGTACCAAGTTTGTAGCTCAAATGATCGGTGGTGGACATCTGCCATCTGCTCCCACGGGCAGCACGCCTGCCCCCCTGCATGTCCCTGCAGCCAGCAGGTCCTTGTGAGGTGCTCGGTGTCCTCGGACAAGAGGAGGCTGCTGTAGCTCTGCTGAGAAAAGGCAGTGATGCATCCCAGCTCTGGGAGCAACTGCTAAAAAGAGCCAAATCTGTATGTGGGGAGGGGAGAGAGGAGGGGG